>NC_069507.1:285075084-285090084 GCF_027579735.1 Bombina bombina | reverse complement strand
TGAGTCTCCTTTCTTTGGGACAATGAACAGATTTGAATAAAAACCCAAATCCTGTTTCTGTAGAGGAACAGGAACAATCACCCCTGAAAGCTCTAGATCTGAAAAACACTTCAGAAAAGCCTGAGCCTTCACAGGGTTTGTTGGAACATGGGAAAGAATCTTCCCATGGGAGGTCTTATTCTGAAACCTATTCAATACAATTGGAACCAGAGGCCTTAGGGGAATGAGTGTTTTTTTGTTCCTTAGTCTGACGAAAGGAACGAAAATGATTGGGAGCTTTAAATTTACCCTTAGATTTCTTATCTTGGGGCAGAAAAACATAATTTATGTAAGAACTTACCTGATAAATTCATTTCTTTCATATTAGCAAGAGTCCATGAGCTAGTGACGTATGGGATATACATTCCTACCAGGAGGGGCAAAGTTTCCCAAACCTCAAAATGCCTATAAATACACCCCTCACCACACCCACAAATCAGTTTAACGCATAGCCAAGAAGTGGGGTGATAAGACAAAAGTGCGAAAGCATAAAAAATAAGGAATTGGAATAATTGTGCTTTATACAAAAAATCATAACCACCACAAAAAGGGTGGGCCTCATGGACTCTTGCTAATATGAAAGAAATGAATTTATCAGGTAAGTTCTTACATAAATTATGTTTTCTTTCATGTAATTAGCAAGAGTCCATGAGCTAGTGACGTATGGGATAATGACTACCCAAGATGTGGATCTTCCACGCAAGAGTCACTAGAGAGGGAGGGATAAAAAGATCTTTCAAAAGATTCTCGGAGCTGTCGCTAAGCCAAACGGAAGAGCGACAAATTGGTAATGCTCGTCTAGAAAAGAGAATCTCAGAAACCGATAGTGGTCTGGGTGAATCGGAATATAAAGATAGTGTCTTGTAAGTCTAATGTGGAGATGACAAAAGCCAAAATAGTCCTTATAGTCACCATCTTGAAAATTAGGACTCTTACAAAAAGATTTAGAGTTTTCAGATCCAGAATTGGTCTGAATGAGTCTCCTTTCTTTGGGACAATGAACAGATTTGAATAAAAACCCAAATCCTGTTTCTGTAGAGGAACAGGAACAATCACCCCTGAAAGCTCTAGATCTGAAAAACACTTCAGAAAAGCCTGAGCCTTCACAGGGTTTGTTGGAACATGGGAAAGAATCTTCCCATGGGAGGTCTTATTCTGAAACCTATTCAATACAATTGGAACCAGAGGCCTTAGGGGAATGAGTGTTTTTTTGTTCCTTAGTCTGACGAAAGGAACGAAAATGATTGGGAGCTTTAAATTTACCCTTAGATTTCTTATCTTGGGGCAGAAAAACATAATTTATGTAAGAACTTACCTGATAAATTCATTTCTTTCATATTAGCAAGAGTCCATGAGCTAGTGACGTATGGGATATACATTCCTACCAGGAGGGGCAAAGTTTCCCAAACCTCAAAATGCCTATAAATACACCCCTCACCACACCCACAAATCAGTTTAACGCATAGCCAAGAAGTGGGGTGATAAGACAAAAGTGCGAAAGCATAAAAAATAAGGAATTGGAATAATTGTGCTTTATACAAAAAATCATAACCACCACAAAAAGGGTGGGCCTCATGGACTCTTGCTAATATGAAAGAAATGAATTTATCAGGTAAGTTCTTACATAAATTATGTTTTCTTTCATGTAATTAGCAAGAGTCCATGAGCTAGTGACGTATGGGATAATGACTACCCAAGATGTGGATCTTCCACGCAAGAGTCACTAGAGAGGGAGGGATAAAAAGATCTTTCAAAAGATTCTCGGAGCTGTCGCTAAGCCAAACGGAAGAGCGACAAATTGGTAATGCTCGTCTAGAAAAGAGAATCTCAGAAACCGATAGTGGTCTGGGTGAATCGGAATATAAAGATAGTGTCTTGTAAGTCTAATGTGGAGATGACAAAAGCCAAAATAGTCCTTATAGTCACCATCTTGAAAATTAGGACTCTTACAAAAAGATTTAGAGTTTTCAGATCCAGAATTGGTCTGAATGAGTCTCCTTTCTTTGGGACAATGAACAGATTTGAATAAAAACCCAAATCCTGTTTCTGTAGAGGAACAGGAACAATCACCCCTGAAAGCTCTAGATCTGAAAAACACTTCAGAAAAGCCTGAGCCTTCACAGGGTTTGTTGGAACATGGGAAAGAATCTTCCCATGGGAGGTCTTATTCTGAAACCTATTCAATACAATTGGAACCAGAGGCCTTAGGGGAATGAGTGTTTTTTTGTTCCTTAGTCTGACGAAAGGAACGAAAATGATTGGGAGCTTTAAATTTACCCTTAGATTTCTTATCTTGGGGCAGAAAAACATAATTTATGTAAGAACTTACCTGATAAATTCATTTCTTTCATATTAGCAAGAGTCCATGAGCTAGTGACGTATGGGATATACATTCCTACCAGGAGGGGCAAAGTTTCCCAAACCTCAAAATGCCTATAAATACACCCCTCACCACACCCACAAATCAGTTTAACGCATAGCCAAGAAGTGGGGTGATAAGACAAAAGTGCGAAAGCATAAAAAATAAGGAATTGGAATAATTGTGCTTTATACAAAAAATCATAACCACCACAAAAAGGGTGGGCCTCATGGACTCTTGCTAATATGAAAGAAATGAATTTATCAGGTAAGTTCTTACATAAATTATGTTTTCTTTCATGTAATTAGCAAGAGTCCATGAGCTAGTGACGTATGGGATAATGACTACCCAAGATGTGGATCTTCCACGCAAGAGTCACTAGAGAGGGAGGGATAAAATAAAGACAGCCAATTCCGCTGAAAATAATCCACACCCAAAATAAAGTTTAAATCTTATAATGAAAAAAAACCTGAAATTATAAGCAGAAGAATCAAACTGAAACAGCTGCCTGAAGTACTTTTCTACCAAAAACTGCTTCAGAAGAAGAAAACACATCAAAATGGTAGAATTTAGTAAAAGTATGCAAAGAAGACCAAGTTGCTGCTTTGCAAATCTGATCAACCGAAGCTTCATTCCTAAACGCCCAGGAAGTAGAAACTGACCTAGTAGAATGAGCTGTAATCCTTTGAGGCGGAGTTTTACCCGACTCAACATAAGCATGATGAATTAAAGATTTCAACCAAGATGCCAAAGAAATGACAGAGGCCTTCTGACCTTTCCTAGAACTGGAAAAGATAACAAATAGACTAGAAGTCTTTCGGAAATTCTTAGTAGCTTCAACATAATATTTCAAAGCTCTAACTACATCCAAAGAATGCAATGATCTCTCCTTAGAATTCTTAGGATTAGGACACAATGAAGGAACCACAATTTCTCTACTAATGTTGTTAGAATTCACAACCTTAGGTAAAAATTTAAAAGAAGTTCGCAACACCGCCTTATCCTGATGAAAAATCAGAAAAGGAGACTCACAAGAAAGAGCAGATAATTCAGAAACTCTTCTAGCAGAAGAGATGGCCAAAAGAAACAAAACTTTCCAAGAAAGTAATTTAATGTCTAATGAATGCATAGGTTCAAACGGAGGAGCTTGAAGAGCCCCCAGAACCAAATTCAAACTCCAAGGAGGAGAAATTGACTTAATAACAGGTTTTATACGAACCAAAGCTTGTACAAAACAATGAATATCAGGAAGATTAGCAATCTTTCTGTGAAAAAGAACAGAAAGAGCAGAGATATGTCCTTTCAAGGAACTTGCAGACAAACCTTTATCCAAACCATCCTGAAGAAACTGTAAAATTCTCGGAATTCTAAAAGAATGCCAGGAAAAATGATGAGAAAGACACCAAGAAATGTAAGTCTTCCAGACTCGATAATATATCTTACTAGATACAGATTTACGAGCCTGTAACATAGTATTAATCACAGAGTCAGAGAAACCTCTTTGACTAAGAATCAAGCGTTCAATCTCCATACCTTTAAATTTAAGGATTTGAGATCCTGATGGTAAAAAGGACCTTGCGACAGAAGGTCTGGTCTTAACGGAAGAGTCCACGGTTGGCAAGAGGCCATCCGGAAAAGATCTGCATACCAAAACCTGTGAGGCCATGCTGGAGCCACCAGCAGAACAAACGAGCATTCCTTCAGAATCTTGGAGATTACTCTTGGAAGAAGAACTAGAGGCGGAAAGATATAGGCAGGATGATACTTCCAAGGAAGTGACAATGCATCCACTGCTTCCGCCTGAGGGTCCCTGGATCTGGACAGATACCTGGGAAGTTTCTTGTTTAGATGAGAAGCCATCAGATCTATTTCTGGAAGTCCCCATATTTGAACAATCTGAAGAAATACCTCTGGGTGAAGAGACCATTCGCCCGGATGTAACGTTTGGCGACTGAGATAATCCGCTTCCCAATTGTCTATACCTGGGATATGAACCGCAGAAATTAGACAGGAGCTGGATTCCGCCCATACCAGTATTCGAGATACTTCTTTCATAGCCAGAGGACTGTGAGTCCCTCCTTGATGATTGATATATGCCACAGTTGTGACATTGTCTGTCTGAAAACAAATGAACAATTCTCTCTTTAGAAGAGGCCATGACTGAAGAGCTCTGAAAATTGCACGGAGTTCCAAAATATTGATTGGTAATCTCACCTCCTGAGATTCCCAAACCCCTTGTGCTGTCAGAGACCCCCAAACAGCTCCCCAACCTGTCAGACTTGCATCTGTTGAAATTACAGTCCAGGTCGGAAGAACAAAAGAAGCCCCCTGAACTAAACGATGGTGATCTGTCCACCACGTCAGAGAGTGTCGAACAATCGGTTTTAAAGATATTAATTGAGATATCTTTGTGTAATCCCTGCACCACTGGCTCAGCATACAGAGCTGAAGAGGTCGCATGTGAAAACGAGCAAAGGGGATCGCGTCCGATGCAGCAGTCATAAGACCTAGAATTTCCATGCATAAGGCTACCGAAGGGAATGATTGAGACTGAAGGTTTCGACAAGCTGAGATCAATTTTAGACGTCTCTTGTCTGTCAAAGACAGAGTCATGGACACTGAATCTATCTGGAAACCTAAAAAGCTTACCCTTGTCTGAGGAATCAATTAACTTTTCGGTAAATTGATCCTCCAACCATGATCTTGAAGAAACAACACAAGTCGATTCGTATGAGATTCTGCTAAATGTGAAGACTGAGCAAGTACCAAGATATCGTCCAAATAAGGAAATACCACAATACCCTGTTCTCTGATTACAGACAGAAGGGCACCGAGAACCTTTGTAAAAATTCTTGGAGCTGTTGCTAGGCCAAACGGCAGAGCCACAAACTGGTAATGCTTGTCTAGGAAAGAGAATCTCAGAAACTGATAGTGATCTTGATGAATCGGAATATGCAGATATGCATCCTGTAAATCTATTGTGGACATATAATGCCCTTGCTGAACAAAAGGCAGGATAGTCCTTATAGTTACCATTTTGAATGTTGGTATCCTTACATAACGATTCAATATTTTTAGATCCAGAACTGGTCTGAAGGAATTCTCCTTCTTTGGTACAATGAAGAGATTTGAATAAAACCCCAGCCCCTGTTCCAGAACTGGAACTGGCATAATTACTCCAGCCAACTCTAGATCTGAAACACATTTCAGAAATGCTTGAGCCTTCACTGGATTTACTGGGACACGGGAAAGAAAAAACATAATTTATGCTTACCTGATAAATTCCTTTCTCCTGTAGTGTGGTCAGTCCACGGGTCATCATTACTTCTGGGATATTAACTCCTCCCCAACAGGAAGTGCAAGAGGATCACCCAAGCAGAGCTGCTATATAGCTCCTCCCCTCTACGTCACACCCAGTCATTCGACCAAGAACCAAACGAGAAAGGAGAAACTATAGGGTGCAGTGGTGACTGGAGTATAATTTAAAAATTTAGACCTGCCATAAAAAACAGGGCGGGCCGTGGACTGACCACACTACAGGAGAAAGGAATTTATCAGGTAAGCATAAATTATGTTTTCTCCTGTTAAGTGTGGTCAGTCCACGGGTCATCATTACTTCTGGGATACCAATACCAAAGCTAAAGTACACGGATGACGGGAGGGACAGGCAGGATCTTTATACGGAAGGAACTACTGCCTGAAGTACCTTTCTCCCAAAAACAGCCTCCGAAGAAGCAAAAGTGTCAAATTTGTAAAATTTGGAAAAAGTATGAAGAGAAGACCAAGTTGCAGCCTTGCAAATCTGTTCAACAGAGGCCTCATTCTTAAAGGCCCAAGTGGAAGCCACAGCTCTAGTGGAATGAGCTGTAATTCTTTCAGGAGGCTGCTGTCCAGCAGTCTCATAGGCTAAACGTATTATGCTACGAAGCCAAAAAGAGAGAGAGGTAGCAGAAGCTTTTTGACCTCTCCTCTGTCCAGAATAAACGACAAACAGGGAAGAAGTTTGGCGAAAATCTTTAGTTGCCTGTAAATAAAATTTCAGGGCACGGACTACATCTAGATTGTGCAGAAGTCGTTCCTTCTTTGAAGAAGGATTCGGACACAATGATGGCACAACAATCTCTTGATTGATATTCTTGTTAGTGACAACCTTAGGTAAGAACCCAGGTTTAGTACGCAGAACAACCTTATCTGAATGAAAAATCAGATACGGAGAATCACAGTGTAAGGCTGATAACTCAGAGACTCTACGAGCCGAGGAAATAGCCATTAAAAACAGAACTTTCCAAGATAACAGCTTGATATCAATGGAATGAAGGGGTTCAAACGGAACACCCTGTAAAACGTTAAGAACTAAATTTAAGCTCCATGGTGGAGCAACAGTTTTAAACACAGGCTTAATCCTGGCCAAAGCCTGGCAAAAAGCCTGAACGTCTGGAACTTCTGACAGACGCTTCTGTAAAAGAATGGACAGAGCTGAGATCTGTCCCTTTAAGGAACTAGCAGATAAACCCTTTTCTAAACCTTCTTGTAGAAAAGACAATATCCTAGGAATCCTAACCTTACTCCATGAGTAACTCTTGGATTCGCACCAATGTAAGTATTTACGCCATATTTTATGGTAAATCTTTCTGGTAACAGGCTTCCTAGCCTGTATTAAGGTATCAATAACTGACTCCGAAAAACCACGCTTTGATAAAATCAAGCGTTCAATTTCCAAGCAGTCAGCTTCAGAGAAATTAGATTTTGATGTTTGAAAGGACCCTGAATTAGAAGGTCCTGTCTCAGAGGCAGAGACCAAGGTGGACAGGATGACATGTCCACTAGATCTGCATACCAGGTCCTGCGTGGCCACGCAGGCGCTATTAGAATAACCGATGCTCTCTCCTGTTTGATCCTGGCAATCAATCGAGGAAGCATCGGGAAGGGTGGAAACACATAGGCCATCCCGAAGGTCCAAGGTGCTGTCAAAGCATCTACCAGGACCGCTCCCGGGTCCCTGGACCTGGACCCGTAACAAGGAAGCTTGGCGTTCTGGCGAGACGCCATGAGATCTATCTCTGGTTTGTCCCAAAGTCGAAGTATTTGGGCAAAGACCTCCGGATGAAGTTCCCACTCCCCCGGATGAAAAGTCTGACGACTTAGGAAATCCGCCTCCCAGTTCTCCACTCCAGGAATGTGGATCGCTGACAGGTGGCAAGAGTGAGACTCTGCCCAGCGAATTATCTTTGATACTTCCATCATCGCTAGGGAGCTTCTTGTCCCTCCTTGATGGTTGATGTAAGCTACAGTCGTGATGTTGTCCGACTGAAACCTGATGAACCCCCGAGTTGCTAACTGAGGCCAAGCCAGAAGGGCATTGAGAACTGCTCTCAATTCCAGAATGTTTATCGGAAGGAGACTCTCCTCCTGAGTCCATGATCCCTGAGCCTTCAGGGAATTCCAGACAGCGCCCCAACCTAGTAGGCTGGCGTCTGTTGTTACAATTGTCCAATCTGGTCTGCTGAATGGCATCCCCCTGGACAGATGTGGCCGAGAAAGCCACCATAGAAGAGAATTTCTGGTCTCTTGATCCAGATTCAGAGTAGGGGACAAATCTGAGTAATCCCCATTCCACTGACTTAGCATGCATAATTGCAGCGGTCTGAGATGTAGGCGTGCAAAGGGTACTATGTCCATTGCCGCTACCATTAAGCCGATTACCTCCATGCATTGAGCCACTGACGGGTGTTGAATGGAATGAAGGACACGGCAAGCATTTTGAAGCTTTGTTAACCTGTCTTCTGTCAGGTAAATCTTCATTTCTACAGAGTCTATAAGAGTCCCCAAGAAGGGAACCCTTGTGAGTGGTAAGAGAGAACTCTTCTCTACATTCACCTTCCACCCATGCGACCTTAGAAATGCCAGTACTAACTCTGTATGAGACCTGGCAGTTTGAAAGCTTGACGCTTGTATCAGAATGTCGTCTAGGTACGGAGCCACCGAAATTCCTCGCGGCCTTAGCACCGCCAGAAGAGAGCCCAGAACCTTTGTGAAGATTCTTGGAGCCGTAGCCAACCCGAATGGAAGAGCTACAAACTGGTAATGCCTGTCTAGGAAGGCAAACCTTAGATACCGGTAATGATCTTTGTGAATCGGTATATGAAGGTAGGCATCCTTTAAATCCACTGTGGTCATGTACTGACCCTTTTGGATCATGGGTAAGATTGTCCGAATAGTTTCCATTTTGAACGATGGAACTCTTAGGAATTTGTTTAGGATCTTTAAATCCAAGATTGGTCTGAAGGTTCCTTCTTTCTTGGGAACCACAAACAGATTTGAGTAAAACCCTTGTCCGTGTTCCGACCGCGGAACCGGATGGATCACTCCCATTAGTAAAAGATCTTGTACACAGCGTAGAAACGCCTCTTTCTTTATCTGGTTTGTTGACAACCTTGAAAGATGAAATCTCCCTTTTGGGGGAGAGGCTTTGAAGTCCAGAAGATATCCCTGAGATATGATCTCTAACGCCCAGGGATCCTGGACATCTCTTGCCCAAGCCTGGGCGAAGAGAGAGAGTCTGCCCCCCACTAGATCCGTTCCCGGAACGGGGGCCCTCACTTCATGCTGTCTTAGGGGCAGCAGCAGGTTTTCTGGCCTGCTTGCCCTTGTTCCAGGACTGGTTAGGTTTCCAGCCTTGTCTGTATCGAGCAACAGCTCCTTCCTGTTTTGGTGTAGAGGAAGTTGATGCTGCTCCTGCCTTGAAGTTACGAAAGGCACGAAAATTAGACTGTCTAGCCCTAGGTTTGGCTCTGTCTTGAGGCAGGGCATGGCCTTTACCTCCTGTAATGTCAGCGATAATTTCCTTCAAACCGGGCCCGAATAAGGTCTGCCCTTTGAAAGGTATGTTAAGTAATTTAGATTTAGAAGTAACATCAGCTGACCAGGATTTTAGCCACAGCGCTCTGCGTGCCTGAATGGCGAATCCGGAATTCTTAGCCGTAAGTTTAGTTAAGTGTACTACGGCATCAGAAATAAATGAATTAGCTAGCTTAAGGGTTTTAAGCTTGTGTGTAATCTTATCCAATGGAGCTGATTCAAGGGTCTCTTCCAGAGACTCAAACCAAAATGCTGCTGCAGCCGTGACAGGCGCAATGCATGCAAGGGGTTGCAATATAAAACCTTGTTGAACAAACATCTTCTTAAGGTAACCCTCTAGTTTTTTATCCATTGGATCTGAAAAGGCGCAGCTATCCTCCACCGGGATAGTGGTACGCTTAGCTAAAGTAGAAACTGCTCCCTCCACCTTAGGGACCGTTTGCCATAAGTCCCGTGTGGTGGTGTCTATTGGAAACATCTTTCTGAATATAGGAGGGGGTGAGAAAGGCACACCGGGTCTATCCCACTCCTTAGTAACAATTTCAGTAAGTCTCTTAGGTATTGGAAAAACGTCAGTACTCGACGGTACCGCAAAATATTTATCCAACCTGCACATTTTCTCTGGTATTGCAACTGTGTTACAATCATTCAGAGCCGCTAAGACCTCCCCTAGTAATACACGGAGGTTTTCTAGCTTAAACTTAAAATTTGAAATGTCTGAATCCAGTTTATTTGGATCAGATCCGTCACCTGCAGAATGAAGCTCTCCGTCCTCATGTTCTGCAAATTGTGACGCAGTATCTGACATGGCCCTAATATTGTCAGCGCACTCTGTTCTCACCCCAGAGTGATCTCGCTTACCTCTAAGTTCTGGTAATTTAGACAAAACTTCAGTCATAACATTAGCCATGTCCTGTAGTGTGATTTGTAATGGCCGCCCTGAAGTACTCGGCGTTACAATATCACGCACCTCCCGAGCGGGAGATGCAGGTACTGACACGTGAGGCAAGTTAGTCGGCATAACTTCCCCCTCGTTGTTTGGTGAATGATGTTCAATTTGTACAGAATGACTTTTATTCAAAGTAGCATCAATGCAATTAGTACATAAATTTCTATTGGGCTCCACCTTGGCTTTTGCACATATAGCACAGAGATATTCCTCTGAATCAGACATGTTTAACAAACTAGCAATTAAACTAGCAAGCTTGGAAATACTTTTCACTCAAATTACAAGTAATATGAAAAACGCACTGTGCCTTTAAGAAGCACAGAAAAAAATTATTACAGTTTAATAATAAGAAACCGGAAAAATTATAACAATCAGATTTTTCCCAGTAAAAGCATAAATTTAGCAAAGGATTGCCCCCATTAGCAATGGATAACTAACCCTTAATAGCAGAGAAACAAATGTACAAAATATAAACGTTTTTTATCACAGTCAAAGCACAATCTCACAGGTCTGCTGTGAGTGATTACCTCCCTCAAAATAATTTTTGAAGACCCTTGAGCTCTGTAGAGACGATCCGGATCATGCAGGAAGAGAAAAAGACTTTTGACTGAATTTCTGATGCGTAGCAAAAGCGCCAAAATAGGCCCCTCCCACTCACCAACAGCAGTGAGGGGAGCTCAGTAAACTGTCTCAAATTAAAATAAACGACAGCCAAGTGGAAAAACAGTGCCCAAAAACAATTTTTCACCCAGTACCTCAGATATTTAAACAATTTAGCATGCCAGCAAAAAACGTTTAAAATTAAATATCATGAAATGTCATTAAACAGCCTGTTGCTAGACGTTCCCACTGCAAGTAAGGCTAAAGATTATATGCATATAGTATTACCCAGAGAAGTGCCATTCCCCAGAATACTAAAGTGTACACATATATACATAAACAGCCTGATACCAGTTGCTACTAGTTGCTACTACTACATTTAAGGCTGAACTTACATTATATTGGTATTGGCAGTATTTTCTTAGTCAATTCCATTCCTCAGAAAATAATATACTGCAACATACCTCTTTGCAGGTGACCCTGCCCGCTGTCCCCTGATCTGAAGTTTACCTCACTCCTCAGAATGGCCGAGAACAGCAAAATGAATTTTAGCTACTCCGGCTAAAATCATCCAAAAACTCAGGTAGATTCTTCTTCAAATTCTACCTGAGAAGGAACAACACACTCCGGTGCTGTTTTAAAATAACAAACTTTTGATTGAAGATATAAAAACTAAGTATAATCACCACAGTCCTCTCACACATCCTATCTATTAGTTGGGTGCAAGAGAATGACTGGGTGTGACGTAGAGGGGAGGAGCTATATAGCAGCTCTGCTTGGGTGATCCTCTTGCACTTCCTGTTGGGGAGGAGTTAATATCCCAGAAGTAATGATGACCCGTGGACTGACCACACTTAACAGGAGAAAATCTCTTTGCAGGAGGCCTTATCTTGAAGCCAATTCTGTACCCTTCTGAAACAATGTTCTGAATCCAAAGATTGTGAATTGAATTGATCCAAATTTCTTTGAAAAATCGTAATCTGCCCCCTACCAGCTGGGCTGGAATGAGGGCCGCACCTTCATGTGGACTTGGGAGCTGGTTTTGGTTTTCTAAAAGGCTTGGATTTATTCCAGACTGGAGATGGTTTCCAAACTGATACCGCTCCTGTGGGTGAAGGATCAGGCTTTTGTTCCTTATTGTGACGAAAGGAACGAAAACGATTATTAGACCTAAATTTACCTTTAGATTTTTTATCCTGTGGTAAAAAAGTTCCTTTCCCTCCAGTAACAGTTGAGATAATAGAATCCAACTGAGAACCAAATAATTTATTGCCCTGGAAAGAAAGGGAAAGCAAAGTTGACTTAGAAGACATATCAGCATTCCAAGTTTTAAGCCATAAAGCTCTTCTAGCTAAAATAGCTAGAGACATATACCTGACATCAACTCTAATGATATCAAAGATGGCATCACAAATAAAGTTATTAGCATGTTGAAGAAGATTAACAATGCTATGAGAATTATGATCTGTTGCTTGTTGCGCTAAAGCTTCTAACCAAAAAGTTGAAGCTGCAGCAACATCCGCTAAAGATATAGCAGGTCTAAGAAGATTACCTGAACATAAGTAAGCTTTTCTTAGAAAGGATTCAATCTTCCTATCTAAAGGATCCTTAAAGGAAGTACTATCTGCCGTAGGAATAGTAGTACGTTTAGCAAGAGTAGAGACAGCCCCATCAACCTTAGGGATTTTGTCCCAAAACTCTAATCTGTCAGATGGCACAGGATATAATTGCTTAAAACGTTTAGAAGGAGTAAATGAATTACCCAAATTATTCCATTCCCTGGAGATTACTTCAGAAATAGCATCAGGGACAGGAAAAACTTCTGGAATAACCACAGGAGATTTAAAAACCTTATTTAAACGTTTAGATTTAGTATCAAGAGGACCAGAATCCTCTATTTCTAATGCAATTAAGACTTCTTTAAGTAAAGAACGAATAAATTCCATTTTGAATAAATATGAAGATTTATCAGCATCAATCTCTGAAACAGAATCCTCTGAACCAGAGGAATTATTATCAGAATCAGAATGATGCTGTTCATTTAAAAATTCATCTGAAAAATGAGAAGTTTTAAAAGACCTTTTACGTTTACTAGAAGGAGGAATAACAGACATAGCCTTCTTAATGGATTTAGAAACAAAATCTCTTATGTTAACAGGAACACTCTGAGTATTAGATGTTGACGGAACAGCAACAGGTAATGTAACATTACTAAAGGAAATATCTGCATTAACAAGTTTGTCATGACATTCATTACAAACAACAGCTGGAGGAACAGATACCACAAGTTTACAGCAGATACACTTAACTTTGGTAGATCCAGCACCAGGCAGCGATTTTCCAGAAGTATCTTCTGACTCAGGGTCAATCTGGGACATCTTGCAATATGTAATAGAAAAAACAACATATAAAGCAAAATTGATCAAATTCCTTAAATGACAGTTTCAGGAATGGGAAAAAATGCCAGTGAACAAGCTTCTAGCAACCAGAAGCAATAAATAATGAGACTTAAATAATGTGGAGACAATAGTGACGCCCAAATTTTTTAGTGCCAAAAAAGACGCCCACATTATTTGGCGCCTAAATGCTTTTGGCGCCAAAAATGACGCCATATCCGGAACGCCGACACTTTTGGCGCAAGAAAACGTCAAAAAAATGACGCAACTTCCGGCGACACGTATGACGCCGGAAACAGAAAAAAAAAATTTGCGCCAAAAAAGTCCGCGCCAAGAATGACGCAATAAAATGAAGCATTTTCAGCCCACGCGAGCCTAACAGCCCACAGGGAAAAAGTCAAATTTTAAGGTAAGAAAAAAATTGATTTATTCATATGCATTATCCCAAATATGAAACTGACTGTCTGAAATAAGGAACGTTGAAATCCTGAATCAAGGCAAATAAATGTTTGAACACATATATTTAGAACTTTATATAAAAGTGCCCAACCATAGCTTAGAGTGTCACAGAAAATAAGACTTACTTACCCCAGGACACTCATCTACATGTAGTAGAAAGCCAAACCAGTACTGAAACGAGAATCAGTAGAGGTAATGGTATATATAAGAGTATATCGTCGATCTGAAAAGGGAGGTAAGAGATGAATCTCTACGACCGATAACAGAGAACCTATGAAATAGACCCCGTAGAAGGAGATCATTGAATTCAAATAGGTAATACTCTCCTCACATCCCTCTGACATTCACTGCACGCTGAGAGGAAAACCGGGCTCCAACCTGCTGCGGAGCGCATATCAACGTAGAATCTAGCACAAACTTACTTCACCACCTCCATAGGAGGCAAAGTTTGTAAAAACTGATTTGTGGGTGTGGTGAGGGGTGTATTTATAGGCATTTTGAGGTTTGGGAAACTTTGCCCCTCCTGGTAGGAATGTATATCCCATACGTCACTAGCTCATGGACTCTTGCTAATTACATGAAAGAAAACTCCCTTACCCCCAGTGATAGTGGAGATAATAGAATCCAATTGAGAACCAAACAAATTATAACCTTGAAAAGATAAAGATAGTAATCTAGATTTAGACACCATATCAGCATTCCATGATTTAAGCCATAAAGCTCTTCTAGATAGAATAGCTAAAGACATAGATTTAATATCAATCTTAATATCAAATATAGCATCACAAATGAAATGATTAACATGTTGAAGTAAAAGAACAATACTAGACCAATCAGGATCTGATAACTGCTGTACTAGACTGTCCAACCAAAAAGTTAAAGCAGCAGCAACATCAGCTATAGAAATAGCAGGTCTAAGAATATAGCCAGTATGTAAATATGCCTTCCTAAGATAAGATTCAATCTTCCTATCTAAGGGATCCTTTAAAGAAGTACTATCTTCCATAGGAATAGTAGTACGTTTAGCAAGAGTAGAAATAGCTCCATCAACCTTAGGGACTTGTTCCCAAAGCTCTAAATTGGACACAGGTAAAGGATACAATTTTTTAAACCTAGAAGAAGGATTAAAAGAAGTACCAGACTTAGACCATTCCTTAGTAATCATATTAGAAATAGCATCTGGAATAGGAAAAACTTCAGAAGTTTTAAAAACAGAATTCAAACGTTTGCTATTCTTGTTCTCAAGAGGACTAGATTCCTCAATACCCAAAGTAAACAAAACTTCCTTTAACAAAGAACGGATATATTCCATCTTAAAAAGAAAGGATGATTTATCAATG
>NC_069507.1:284990084-285072584 GCF_027579735.1 Bombina bombina | reverse complement strand
TAGATGATAAGAAGGACTCCATTGTTTTCTTGTGTTTAAATTGTTTATCTGCTTAAGTAATGTAATTCTATTGTATCATGAAAAAGGGCGTCTTCCCTCTATCTAATGTACAATACTGCCAACCCCCCATCTGGTCTCAAACCTGCATAAATACTGGGCATATAGCCCTCAATAAAGTGCATTCTGTTTTCACCTTCAATGTGGAGCCTGGACTCATGTTTGAGGGGAGAATTTGCTGGGGTGTGTGTTGCTGATCCCATATTCAGGACATCTTTCATCTGGTATTAACCCTTGATATCTGGTGATACCATAAAAATTGGTGGCAAGCGACGGGATGATCCTCATCGCTCAGAAGAGCAACTACACAAGCCAGTAACCTCAGGAAGAGGGGGATTATTACAATACTGACCAAGATGGAAGGAGTACCAGGGACCAAAGGAACCAATGGGCCCAGCATATCAGACAGAACCCCCGAAGAAGCAAGCTTTGATCGGGCGGTTAAAATAAGACTGGCACATTATGGCCCCAACCCATCTGCCGAAATTATCGACCGGGTCATAGCAGCTGTGGAGGCCAACCTACTTCGCCAAAGCGGCGCTGCAGCAGCCCAAGTCACAGCAACCCCAGTGGAAAAGAGAAAAGTACATTTTGCAGCTTTTAAAAACTTCCTGGAAACAGAAGGAGAGATTGATGGGTACCTTGCGGATTTTGAGAGGCAATGTGCACTACACAAGGTACCCGCAGAGGACTGGGTCATGATATTATCCGTAAAATTATCCGGCCGGGCCAGCGAGGCTATTCGGGCCATTCCAGATGAGGAAGTCGGGGATTATAATGCTGTAAAAGAGGCTCTGCTCTCCAGGTATGCGATCACACCAGAGGCATACAGGAGGCGGTTCAGAGACACTGTTAAACTAGCTGGAGATTCCTACGTCGAGTGGGCATGTAAGGTGCACCGCACAGCAGCTCACTGGATGGCGGGGTGCCAAGCCGTATCTGGGGAAGAGGTGCTGCAGCTATTCCTGTTGGAACATTGCTTCGACAAGTTACCCGCAGGAGTTCGAGAGTGGGTTCGGGACCGTAAACCCTCCACCCTGCATGAAGCTGCTCGCTTGGCAGATGAGTATACGGATACCCGCAAACTGGACACTGCTACCACTAAGCCCCCTGCCAGAGTGGAGTACCGACCCACAGTCACCCCAGCAGCTACCAGTTACCAACCCTCGGCACACCGCTCTACCACACAGTACTTGAAGGGTTAACTCTGTTCAGTTTTGAGAAACTATTTTCTGAGGTTTCCTAGCATATTGTGTACTGTAATTAAGTTTATGTGATAAGCATTCACATTGTTTAATCACCTTCAGAGTCAGACTTCTAGATGATAAGAAGGACTCCATTGTTTTCTTGTGTTTAAATTGTTTATCTGCTTAAGTAATGTAATTCTATTGTATCATGAAAAAGGGCGTCTTCCCTCTATCTAATGTACAATACTGCCAACCCCCCATCTGGTCTCAAACCTGCATAAATACTGGGCATATAGCCCTCAAAGTGCATTCTGTTTTCACCTTCAATGTGGAGCCTGGACTCATGTTTGAGGGGGGAATTTGCTGGGGTGTGTGTTGCTGATCCCATATTCAGGACATCTTTCATCTGGTATTAACCCTTGATATCTGGTGATACCATAACAATATATATATATATATATATATATATACATACACACACAAGATCCAGGTCAACCCCAACACCACCCTCCGCGGCACCCTCATCTACAGACCTCCCGGACCTTGTCCCGCCTTCTGCGACTCCATCACTGACCACATCGCACCCCATGCCCTCACCTCAACGGACTACATCCTCCTCTGTGACCTCAACTTCCATCTTGACAACCCCAACAATCACAACACCTCCACCCTCCTGGAAAACCTCGGAACTATTGGACTAAAGCAACTCGTAAACTACCCAACCCACACAGCCGGCCACACCCTCGACCCGATCTTCTCCTCAGGCAACCACATCTCAGTCAATCACATCACCGAACTCCTCTGGACTGACTACCACTGCATACACTTCTCCTTCAACAAACCCAACACCCACCTCCGACAGTATCACCCACCCCACAGAAACTGGAACAACATCACCCAAGACCAACTACACCGCACCCTAAACAAATCCTCCCCACCTACTGCCACAGATGCCAACTCCTCCGCCTGCAACCTCCACCGCTGGATTACAGACTGCTCCAACACCCTCGCCCCCCTCAAAAAACCATCTGGCTGCCAAACCACCAACAAAGCTAGCTGGTTCACCCCGGCCCTCCAGGACTCCAAACGCCACTGCAGACGACTGGAAAGAACATGGAGATCCAGCAAGACCCTTCTGGATAAAGCTGCCTTTAAGGAAGCAATCACCACCTACCACCACCTCATAAAAGCCGCCAAAAAAACAGCCATCCAAGACAGAATCAACTCTAATGCAGAAAACAGCAAGGAGTTGTTCTCAGTCATCAAGGAATTCGCTAAAAACCACCAAAGAAGAGTCTCTTGTCTCCTGATCCAGATCTATCTGAGGAGACAAATTTGCATAACCTCCATTCCACTGTCTGAGCATGCTCAGTTGTAGAGGTCTGAGATGAAAACGAGCAAACGGAATGATGTCCATTGCCGCCACCATCAATCCAATTACCTCCATGCACTGAGCCACTGATGGCCGAGGATTGGACTAAAGAACTCGGCATGTATTTAGAATCTTTAACTTTCTGACCTCCGTCAAGAAGATTTTCATAGATATAGAGCCTATTAGAGTTCCCAGGAAAAGAACCCTTGTCTGTGGAATTAGTGAACTTTTTTTCTAGATTCACCTTCCACCCGTGAGTCCTTAGAAAGGACAGAACCATGTCAGTATGAGACTTTGTCAGTTGGTAAGACGACGCCTGGATCAGAATATCGTCCAGATAAGGCGCCACTGCAATGCCCCGTGGTCTGAGAACCGCTAGCAGAGACCCTAGAACCTTCGTGAAGATCCTGGGTGCCGTGGCCAGCCCGAAGGGAAGAGCCACGAACTGAAAATGTTTGTACAGGAAGGCAAACCTTAGGAACTGGTGATGATCTTTGTGGATAGGAATATGAAGATATGCATCCTTTAAGTCCACGGTAGTCATATATTGACCCTCCTGGATCAATGGAAGAATTTTCCGAATAGTCTCCATCTTGAAGGATGGAACCCTGAGAAACTTGTTTAGATCTAAAATGGGTCAGAACGTTCCCTCTTTTTTGGGAACCACAAAAAGATTTGAGTAAAACCCCTGCCCCTGTATTGGAACGGGACAAATTACTCCCATAACGGAGAGGTCTTTTACACAACGTAAGAACGCCTCTCTTTTTATCTGGTCTACCGACAATCGTAAAAGAAGGAACCTTTCCCTTGGGAAGGAATTTTTTAACTCCAACTGATACCCTTGAGACACGATCTCTAGTGTCCAGGGATCCTGAAGTCTCTTATCCAAGCCTGGACAAAGAGAGAAAGTCTGCCCCCAACCAGATCCGGTCCCGGATCGGGGGCCGCCCCTTCATGCTGTCTTGGTAGCAGCGGCAGGTTTCTTGGGTTGTTTACCCTTGTTCCAACCCTGGTTAGGTTTCCAGATGGGTTTGGTTTGAGAATAATTCCCTTCCTGTTTAACAGAAGAGGAAGAGGGGATTCCCTTGAAGTTTCGAAAGGAACGAAAATTATTCTGTCGTCCCCTTTGATTAGCTGTTTTGTCCTGAGGAAGGCGGTGACCCTTACCTCCCGTAATGTCAGAAATGATCTCTTTCAAGTCAGGCCCAAACAGGGTCTTAGTGGTGTGTTGGGTTAATAAACTATGCGCTGTGGGGGTAAAAGCTAGGGAGTCTCGAAGAAGTAATCTCACAAACTTCAAAGTGGGGGTAAAATCTGGATTGGATGAGACTCTTAAGCGCTTGTGCTTAATTACCCAATAAGGAAAGATAGTCTTACTATGTAGTTGGATTCAATGAAATCTATTTATTTTTAGAATTATAAATACATACAATAAACAATAGAAATTGATTCTTAAAACAAATCTAACTGGTTGGCCAACCATACAGTGTGAATAAAATGAAATGAAATAAAATGATATAATATGTTTTCCAATCCCTGTTACTTAGTGTATTATACAAACATATCTGTATATTTGAATTTTTTAATTTTGGTTTAATTGCAGATATTTTTTATGGATTTGATATAGTGGACTTGTGAAGAAGTATGGTATCCACAAAGAATATTTGCAATATTAATTCTTAATTACCATATTTACCATATTCGTTTGTTTAAAGCTGAACATACATAATTAAAATAGCGTCAATGGTATCAACATTAGTAACAAATAATAAAAGTGAAACAAAAATAAAGTGATACAGTAAAAATCGTATAAGTTATGAAAGATAAAGTCTTTCTGCCGTGATCGTTAGAGTAATTGTTGCTTTTTGTTAAAAGCGCTGTTGTTAAGTCCTCCGTGGGGATAGTATGTGTGGGCGTGCTGCAACACGTTTTTGTCTAATTGCTATATATGTTGCGATTATAAGTCACTGTTAAGTAGTTTTGGATAAAGGCTGTATTAATCAGCTGAAACGTGTTGCCTACTCCTTGCTACACTAAACCTTTTCATAGTCCACTTTCAAAGTGGACCGCCAAGACTACATCAAACCACGGACCAACAAATACGCTTAAAAGATATTCTGAAGCGTTCAAGAACAACCTTCAAAGCACCTAGTCCTCCTTTTAAAGGACCGCCAAGAACAACTGAAATACCTTACCTAAAATTGGGCCTAAAGAAACCTGTGGACACCTGCAGATCGGATACTCTGAAACAAATATAGTACGGATCTAAACAGAACACATTCGCAACAATTCAAGAGGTTTTGATAACCTGAACTGGGCAAAAAGACCAGCCATCTGACGAAAGGATTAACGGTTAAAGCACACTACCACATTACCCCAGCATCTACTCCTTCAAGTGTGTGTAATCGCGGAGACAAACCAACGCAACATACTGAAACCACTACAACACCGGCAGCGGCTATCCCGGCTTCCGATCCACATTTATCACAGTAAAGATTGAATTGGGTACAAAAAGAAACTAGACCAGAAACAAAGTATCCCAAAAGAAACAACGGGTAAGATTTATTATACCTACACCAACTAAGGAAGTTAATGTGAAGGGCAGATAACCAAAACTACTTAACAGTGACTTATAATCGCAACATATATAGCAATTAGACAAAAACGTGTTGCAGCACGCCCACACATACTATCCCCACGGAGGACTTAACAACAGCGCTTTTAACAAAAAGCAACAATTACTCTAACGATCACGGCAGAAAGACTTTATCTTTCATAACTTATTATACGATTTTTACTGTATCACTTTATTTTTGTTTCACTTTTATTATTTGTTACTAATGTTGATACCATTGACGCTATTTTAATTATGTATGTTCAGCTTTAAACAAACGAATATGGTAAATATGGTAATTAAGAATTAATATTGCGAATATTCTTTGTGGATACCATACTTCTTCACAAGTCCACTATATCAAATCCATAAAAAATATCTGCAATTAAACCAAAATAAAAAAATTCAAATATACAGATATGTTTGTATAATACACTAAGTAACAGGGATTGGAAAACATATTATATCATTTTATTTCATTTCATTTTATTCACACTGTATGGTTGGCCAACCAGTTAGATTTGTTTTAAGAATCAATTTCTATTGTTTTAAATTTTATTGTATGTATTTATAATTCTAAAAATAAATAGATTTCATTGAATCCAACTACATAGTAAGACTATCTTTCCTTATTGGGTAATTAAGCACAAGCGCTTAAGAGTCTCATCCAATCCAGATTTTACCCAAACAGGGTCTTACCCTTGAAAGGAATCGCCAAAAGCTTTGATTTAGAGGACACATCCCCAGACCAAGATTTTAACCATAAGGCTCTGCACGCTAAAATAGAAAATCCTGAATTCTTAGCCGCCAATTTAGCGATCTGAAAGGCGGCATCCATAATAAAAGAATTAGCCAGCTTAAGGCCTTAATTATATCCATTATTTCTTCTAAAGGAGTCTCAGTCTTAAAGGACTCTTCTAGAGTGTCAAACAAAAAGGCAGCCGCAGTTGTGACTGTTACAATGCAGGCCGTCGGTTGTAATAGAAACCCTTGATGAATATACAGCTTTTTTAGAAGGCCTTCCAACTTTTTATCCATAGGGCCTTTGAAAGCACAACTGTCCTCAATAGGGATAGTTGTACGCTTAGCCAGGGTAGAGATAGCTCCCTCCACCTTAGGGATCGTCTGCCAAGAGTCCCGAACGGTGTCAGCTATATAGGGGAAGGGGAGAACGGGATACCCGGTCTCTCCCATTCCCTTGAAATAATTTCCGAAATTCTCTTAGAAGTCCCCTCTTATTCTGATGTGTTTCCGGTTCCTAAGTATTTGTCCATCTTACTTAATTTCTCTGGCGGAACCACAATAGAGTCACAGTCGTCCAGAGTCACCAAAACCTCTCTAAGTAAAAGGCGAAGGTGTTCAAGTTTAAATCTAAATGACATGACGTCCAAATCCGTCTGGGGTAATGCACTTCCTGAATCAGACAGTTCCCCCTCAGACAGGGCCTCCCTACCCCCCAATTCAGAGCCCTGGGAAGGTATATCGGAGATAGCCATTAAAGCATCAGAAGTTGCAGGGACCACGTGGGCCTCTGTCCTGCTGCGTTTGCCATGTAACACTGGCAACTTAGATAAAACTTCTGTAAGAGTGTTTGACATAACTGCAGCCATATCCTGCAAAGTAAATGAAGTAGACGCCGTTGAAGAATATGGCGATACCTGGGCGGGCGTTAAAGGCTGTGACGTTTTGGGAGAAAGATGCGGCATACCCTGATCTTCATCAGTCTGAGGACATTCATTAGACAATTCTTTATTAAAGAAAAATTTGTTCTCTACACTGTAAAGCCCTCTCAATACATGGGGGACAAAGTGTAACTGGGGGTTCCACAATGGCATCTAAACACATAAGACATGTAGTTTGTTCAAGGTCATCCATTTTGACAACCTGAACAGAAAAACAGAATTTACGTTTACCTGATAAATTTCTTTCTCCTACGGTGTGTCCGGTCCACGGCTTCATCCTTACTTGTGGGATATTCTCTTCCCCTACAGGAAATGGCAAAGAGAGCACACAGCAAAGCTGTCCATATAGCCCCCCCTCTGGCTCCGCCCCCCAGTCATTCGACCGACGGTTAGGAGAAAAAGGAGAAAACATAGGGTGCCGTGGTGACTGTAGTGTACAGAAATAAATTTTTTAAACCTGACTAAAAGCCAGGGCAGGCCGTGGACCGGACACACCGTAGGAGAAAGAAATTTATCAGGTAAACATAAATTCTGTTTTCTCCTACATTGGTGTGTCCGGTCCACGGCTTCATCCTTACTTGTGGGAACCAATACCAAAGCTTTAGGACACGGATGAAGGGAGGGAACATGTCAGGTAACCTAAACGGAAGGCACCACGGCTTGCAAAACCTTTCTCCCAAAAACAGCCTCCGAAGAAGCATAAGTATCGAATTTGTAAAATTTGGCAAAAGTATGCAGAGAAGACCAAGTCGCTGCCTTACAGATCTGTTCAACAGAAGCCTCGTTCTTGAAGGCCCATGTGGAAGCCACAGCTCTAGTAGAGTGAGCTGTAATTCGTTCAGGAGGCTGCCGTCCGGCAGTCTCATAAGCCAATCGGATGATGCTTTTCAGCCAAAAGGAAAGAGAGGTAGCAGTAGATTTCTGCCCTCTCCTCTTACCAGAATAAACCACAAACAAGGATGATGTCTGTCTGAAATCCTTTGTTGCTTCTAAATAGAATTTTAAAGCACGGTCCACATCTAGATTGTGTAACAAACGTTCCTTCTTCGAAACTGGATTCGGACACAAAGAAGGAACAACAATTTCCTGGTTAATATTCCTGTTGGAAACCACTTTTGGAAGAAAACCAGGCTTGGTACGCAAAACTACCTTATCTTTATGGAATACCAGATAAGGTGAAGAACACTGCAAAGCAGACAATTCAGAAACTCTTCTAGCAGAAGAAATAGCAACCAAAAACAGAACTTTCCAAGATAGTAACTTAATATCTATGGAATGTAAGGGTTCAAACGGAACCCCTTGAAGAACTGAAAGAACTAAGTTTAGACTCCATGGAGGAGTCATAGGTCTGTAGACAGGCTTGATCCTGACCAAAGCCTGTACAAACGCTTGTACATCTGGCACGGCTGCCAGACGCTTGTGCAACAAAACAGACAGAGCGGATATCTGTCCTTTTAAAGAACTAGCTGACAAACCTTTATCCAAACCCTCTTGGAGAAAGGAAAGTATCCTAGGAATTTTAATTTTACTCCAAGAGAATCCCTTGGATTCGCACCAACAGATATATTTTTGCCATATCTTATGGTAAATTTTCCTAGTCACAGGTTTTCTGGCTTGAACCAGAGTATCTATAACCGAATCTGAAAACCCACGCTTAGATAGAATCAAGCGTTCAATTTCCAAGCAGTCAGTTGCAGAGAGGCTAGATTTGGATTTTCGAATGGACCTTGTACTAGAAGATCCTGCCTCAAAGGTAGTTTCCATGGTGGAGCCGATGACATATTCACCAGGTCTGCATACCAAGTCCTGCGTGGCCAAGCAGGAGCTATTAGAATCACCGAGGCCTTCTCCTGTTTGATCCTGGCTACAAGCCTGGGAAGGAGAGGAAACGGTGGAAACACATAAGCCAGATTGAACGACCAGGGCGCCACCAATGCATCCACTAGTGTCGCCTTGGGATCCCTGGATCTGGACCCGTAGCGAGGAACCTTGGAGTTCTGACGAGACGCCATCAGATCCATATCTGGAATGCCCCATAGTTGAGATAACTGGGCAAAAACCTCCGGGTGAAGTTCCCACTCCCCCGGATGGAAAGTCTGCCGACTCAAATAATCCGCCTCCCAGTTGTCTACTCCTGGGATGTGAATTGCAGATAGATGGCAGGAGTGATCCTCCGCCCATTTGATGATCTTGGATACCTCTCTCATCGCCAAGGAACTCTTTGTTCCCCCCTGATGATTGATGTACGCTACAGTCGTCATGTTGTCCGACTGAAATCTTATGAATCTGGCCTTCGCTAGTTGAGGCCAAGCCAGGAGCGCATTGAATATCGCTCTCAGTTCCAAAATGTTTATCGGGAGAAGAGACTCTTCCCGAGACCATAGACCCTGAGCTTTCAGAGAGTCCCAGACCGCGCCCCAGCCTAAGAGACTGGCGTCGGTCGTGACAATGACCCACTCTGGTCTGCGGAAACTCATTCCCTGAGACAGGTGATCCTGAGTCAACCACCAGAGGAGTGAGTCTCTGGTTACCTGGTCTACTTGAATGTGGGGAGACAAGTCTGCATAATCCCCATTCCACTGTTTGAGCATGCACAGTTGCAATGGTCTTAAATGAATTCGAGCAAAAGGAACCACGTCCATTGCTGCAACCATTAGTCCTATTACTTCCATGCACTGAGCTATGGAAGACTGAGGAATAGATTGAAGAACTCGACAAGCGTTTAGAAGCTTTAACTTTCTGACCTCTGTCAGAAAAATCTTCATTTCCACGGAATCTATTATTGTTCCCAGAAAAGGAACCCTTGTGGACGGGGACAGGGAACTCTTTTCTATGTTCACCTTCCACCCGTGAGACCTGAGAAAGGCTAAAACAATGTCTGTATGAGCCCTTGCTTTGGAAAGGGACGACGCTTGGATTAGAATGTCGTCTAGATAAGGTGCTACAGCAATGCCCCTCGGCCTTAGGACCGCTAGAAGGGACCCTAGCACCTTTGTGAAAATTCTGGGAGCAGTGGCTAAACCGAACGGAAGAGCCACGAACTGGTAATGTTTGTCCAGAAAGGCGAACCTCAGGAACTGATGATGATCTTTGTGGATAGGAATATGCAGGTACGCATCCTTTAAGTCCACGGTAGTCATGTATTGACCCTCCTGGATTGTTGGCAAAATCGTTCGAATGGTTTCCATTTTGAATGATGGAACTCTGAGGAATTTGTTTAGAATTTTTAAATCCAGAATTGGTCTGAAAGTTCCCTCTTTTTTGGGAACTACAAACAGGTTTGAGTAAAAACCCAGACCTTGTTCCGCTGTTGGAACTGGGTTTATCACTCCCATTTTTAATAGATCTCCTACGCAATGTAAGAATGCCTGTGTCTTTATCTGGTCTGAAGATAAGCAAGACATGTGGAACCTTCCCCTTGGAGGAAGTTCCTTGAACTCTAGAAGATACCCCTGAGAGACTATTTCTAGTGCCCAGGGATCCGGAACATCTCTTGCCCAAGCCTGAGCAAAGAGAGAAAGTCTGCCCCCTACTAGATCCGGTCCCGGATCGGGGGCTACTCTTTCATGCTGTCTTGGTAGCAGCAGCAGGCTTCTTGGCCTGTTTACCCTTGTTCCAGCCTTGCAATGGTTTCCATGCTGGTTTAGGCTGGGAAGCGTTACCCTCTTGTCTAGAGGTTGCAGAGTTAGAAGCCGGTCCGTTCCTGAAATTGCGAAAGGAACGAAAATTAAACTTGTTCTTAGCTTTGAAAGGCCTATCCTGTGGGAGGGCATGGCCCTTTCCCCCAGTGATGTCAGAAATAATCTCCTTCAATTCTGGCCCGAAAAGGGTCTTACCCTTGAAAGGAATATTAAGTAATTTTGTTTTGGACGACACATCCGCCGACCAAGATTTTAGCCAAAGCGCCCTGCGCGCCACTATTGCAAAACCTGAGTTTTTCGCCGCTAATTTTGCTAATTGAAAAGCGGCATCCAAAATAAAGGAATTAGCCAACTTTAGTGCGTGAATTCTGTCCATGACTTCATCATATGGAGTCTCCTTTTGGAGCAAACTTTCTAGTTCCTCGAACCAAAAAGACGCCGCCGTGGTGACAGGAATAATGCACGAAATTGGTTGAAGAAGGAAACCTTGCTGAACAAAAATCTTTTTAAGCAATCCTTCCAATTTTTTATCCATAGGATCTTTGAAAGCGCAACTGTCCTCTATAGGAATAGTTGTACGCTTTGCTAACGTTGAAACTGCCCCCTCTACCTTAGGGACCGTTTGCCATGCGTCCCTTCTGGGGTCGACAATGGGGAACATTTTCTTAAATATAGGAGGGGGAACAAATGGTACACCTGGCTTCTCCCACTCCTTAGTCACTATGTCCGCCACCCTCTTGGGTATCGGAAAAGCATCAGCGTGCACTGGGACCTCTAAGAATTTGTCCATTTTGCACAACTTCTCTGGAATTACCAAAGAATCACAATCATCAAGAGTAGCTAGCACCTCCTTAAGCAGGGCGCGGAGATGTTCTAGCTTAAATTTAAATGCCACGATATCAGGTTCTGCCTGCTGAGAAATTTTTCCTGAATCAGAAATTTCTCCCTCAGACAGACCCTCCCTCACTGCCAACTCAGATTGATGTGAGGGTATAACAGATAAATTATCGTCAGCGCCTACTTGCTCATCCTCTGTATTTAAAACTGAGCAATCACGCTTTCTGGGAAATGCTGGCAGTTTGGATAAAAGAGCTGCTATAGAATTATCCATTACTGCTGTTAATTGCTGCATAGTAACAAGCATTGGCGCGCTAGATGTACTAGGTATCGCCTGCGCGGGCAAAACTGGTGTTGACACAGAAGGAGAGGATGATGAACTATCCCCACTACCTTCATTAGAAGAATCATCTTGGGCAACCTTATTAAATGTGACAGTACTGTCCTTACTTTGTTTGGACGCCATGGCACAATTTGCACATACATTTAAAGGGGGAACCGCCTCGGCCTCCATACACACAGAACATATGCTATCTGAAGGTACAGACATGTTAGACAGATTTAGGCAGGCTATTAATGTAATAAAAACAATTTTAAACAAAACCGTTACTGTCTCTTTAAATAATAAAAAGAGCACACTTTATTTCTGAATGTTCAAAAAACTATCAAAGAAATATCCGATCTTTCTGAAATTTACACCCCAGTGTCTTAATGCTTTGAAAGTATTGCACACCAAATTTCAAGTCTCTAACCCCTTAAATGAGCAAACCGGAGCTAATAGTTCAATTTACCGGTTTTAAACACACTACAGACCCTGCCACAGACTTTGCTGCGGCTTTTACCTTCCTTAGGGGTGATTCACCACAGAATAAAGCCTCCCTGAGTCCTTTTCTCAGTCACAGGACCCCCTCACATGAAGCTGCATGCACTGCCTCTGGAAGTAACTGCGCAACTGAGGCGCGAAAATGAGGCCTCCTCCCTCTGCATACCAGAGTGAAGGGGCCTTTCTGACTAGATTTAGGTGTCTAAACAACTGCCAGGCGCAAATAAACGTTCCCAAAAGTGTTTCAAAGTTCACAAAACACTCCAAATGTCATATAATATAATAAACTAATCGATTTAGCCCACAATAGTGTCAACCAGCATAGAGCCCAATTTATAAGCCTTAATTCTGTTACTGAGTCTAAGAAAATGGCTTACCGGTCCCATAAGGGAAAAATGACAGTCTTCTAGCATTACTGGGTCTTGTTAGAAAAGAGACTGGTCATACCTGAAGCAGATAAGTCTGCAAACTGTTCCCCCCAACTGATGTTCTCTGGTTTCAACAGTCCTGCGTGGGAACAGCAATGGATTTTAGTTACTGGTGCTAAAATCATACTCCTCTTTTAACAGAAATCTTCATCACTTTCTGTTGTAGAGTAAATAGTACAAACCGGCACTATTTTAAAATAACAAACTCTTGATAGAAGAAATAAAACTACAACTAACACCACAAACTCTTTACCATCCCCGTGGAGATGCTACTTGTTCAGAGCGGCAAAGAGAATGACTGGGGGGCGGAGCCAGAGGGGGGGCTATATGGACAGCTTTGCTGTGTGCTCTCTTTGCCATTTCCTGTAGGGGAAGAGAATATCCCACAAGTAAGGATGATGCCGTGGACCGGACACACCAATGTAGGAGAAAATGCAAGCTTGGTCAGAAACACTGAAAAAATATAAGTGTAAAAAATCTTAAATTTTTGCAAAGTAATGTGTCTTTAAGAAAAACGTTATTTGAACATTGCTCAATATATGTGTCAGAGAGTAATCATTTTCACATTCCCATATTAGTGAGTGATCCGTGAGGAAGACACTGTTTATTTCACAGAACAAAACCAGAAACTTATCAGTCACCTCGCCGCAGCTCTGCTGCGGCTCCTACCTGTCTCCACTGACCAAGGATAAAGTCCCTGAACCGGCGTGCCTAAGATCACTTGTGTAAGCTTTGCAGAAACAAGTGTACCAAGGAGCCGTAATGGCAATTGGAACAACTGCGCTAAAGCGCGCTAATACAATGCCCTGCCCATCGTGGGCGTCAGAGTGTCTGAATAAAGTTTGCAAATATTTCTCTTATCCCAGCGCTTCTAGGGTAAATCAGTCATACTAGAGTGTCTGGATAAAGCTCTATGTCGGTTCTCATACTTCCTATCACTAATGAGAAGCGACATAATAGCGGACGTCATGTCCCTTCAAGGAACTTGCTGACAACCCTTTCTCCAATCCTTCTTGGAGAAAAGACAAAATCCTAGGAATCCTAATCTTACTCCATGAGTAGCCCTTGGATTCGCACCAATAAAGATATTTACGCCATATCTTATGGTAAATTTTTCTAGTAACAGGCTTACGTGCCTGAATCAAGGTATCAATGACCGAATCAGAGAACCCTTGCTTAGATAAAATCAAGCGTTCAATCTCCAAGCAGTCAGCTGCAGAGAAATTAGATTCGGATGATGGAAGGGTCCCTGAATGAGAAGGTCCTGCCTCAATGGAAGCTTCCACAGTGGCAGAGATGACATGTCCACCAGATTGGCATAACAAGTCCTGCGAGGCCACGTAGGAGCGATGAGGATCACCGAAGCCCTCTCCTGTTTGACTCAAGCAATCACCCGGGGAAGGAGAGCAAACGGAGGGAACACATAAGCTAGGTTGAACGACCAAGGCACTGCCAAGGCATCTATTAGTTCGGCCTGAGGATCCCTGGACCTGGATCCGTATCTCGGAAGCTTGGCATTCTGAAGAGACGCCATAAGATCCAGCTCCGGCCTGCCCCATCTGAGAATCAGGTTGGCAAAGACCTCCGGATGGAGTTCCCATTCCCCCGGATGAAACGTCTGTCTGCTCAAAAAATCCGCCTCCCAGTTGTCCACTCCTGGGATGTAGATTGCTGACAGATAACAAGAGTGAGCATCCGCCCACTGAATTATCCTGGATACTTCTGTCATCGCTAAGGAACTCCTTGTTCCTCCCTGATGATTGATGTAAGCCACAGTCGTGATGTTGTCCGACTGGAATCTGATGAATTTGGCTGAAGCCAACTGAGGCCAAGCCTGAAGCGCATTGAATATTGCTCTCAACTCCAGAATATTGATGGGATGTAGAGACTCCCACCGAGTCCATACACCCTGAGCCTTCAGGGAATTCCAGACTGCACCCCATCCTATCAGGCTGGCGTCCGTTGTCACTATCACCCATGAGGGTCTGCGGAAGCACGTCCCTTGGGACAGATGAGCCGTCGACAACCACCAAAGAAGAGAGTCCCTTGTCTCCTGATCCAGATCTATCTGAGGAGACAAATTTGCATAACCTCCATTCCACTGTCTGAGCATGCTCAGTTGTAGAGGTCTGAGATGAAAACGAGCAAACGGAATGATGTCCATTGCAGCCACCATCAATCCAATTGCCTCCATGCACTGAGCCACTGATGGCCGAGGATTGGACTGAAGGGATCGGCATGTATTCAGAATCTTTAACTTTCTGACTTCCGTCAAAAAGATTTTCATGGATAGAGAGTCGATTAGAGTTCCCAGGAAAGGAACCCTTGTCTGTGGAATTAGTGAACTCTTTTCTAGATTCACCTTCCACCCGTGAGTCCTTAGAAAGGACAGAACAATGTCGGTATGAGACTTTGTCAGCTGATAAGACGACGCCTGGATCAGAATATCGTCCAGATAAGGCGCCACTGCAATGCCCCGTGGCCTGAGAACCGCCAGCAAAGACCCCAGAACCTTTGTGAAAATTCTGGGTGCCGTGGCCAGACCGAAAGGAAGGGCCACGAACTGAAATTGTTTGTCCAGAAAGGCAAACCTCAGGAACTTGTGATGATCTCTGTGGATAGGAATATGAAGATATGCATTCTTTAAGTCCACAGTAGTCATATACTGACCCTCCTGGATCAATGGAAGAATTGTCCGAATAGTATCCATCTTGAATGATGGAACTCTGAGAAACTTGTTTAGACTTTTGAGATCTAAAATGGGTCGGAACGTTCCCTCTTTCTTGGGAACAACAAAGATTTGAGTAAAACCCCTGCCCCTGTATTGGAACGGGACAAATTACTCCCATGGAGGAGAGGTCTCTTACACAACGTAAGAACGCCTCTCTTTTTATCTGGTCTACAGACAATCGTTTAAGAAGAAACCTTCCTCTGGGGAAGGAATTTTTGAACTCCAACTGATACCCTTGAGAAACGATTTCTAGTGTCCAGGGATCCTGAACGTCTCTTATCCAAGCCTGGACAAAGAGAGAAAGTCTGTCCCCTACTAGATCCGGTCCCGGATTGGGGACCGCCCCTTCATGCTGTCTTGGTAGCAGCAGCAGGCTTCTTGGGTTGTTTACCCTTGTTCCAAGCCTGGTTGGGTCTCCAGGTGGACTTGGCTTGAGAAAAATTCCCTTCCTGTTTAGCGGAAGAGGAAGAGGGGATCCCCTTGAAATTTTGAAAGGAATGAAAAGTACTCTGTCGTCCCCTTTGCTTAGATGTTTTATCTTGAGGGAGGAGGTGACCCTTACCTCCCATAATGTCAGAAATGATTTCTTTCAAGTCAGGCCCGAATAGGGTCTTTCCCTTGAAAGAAATAGCCAAAAGCTTGGATTTAGAGGACACATCCGCAGACCAAGATTTTAACCATAAGGCTCTTCGTGCTAAGATGGAGACTCCCGAACTCTTAGTCGCCAATTTGGTGATCTGAAAGGAAGCATCCGTAATAAAAGAATTAGCCAGCTTAAGGGCCTTAATTCTATCCTGTATTTCCTCCAAAGAGGTCTCAGTCCTAAGAGACTCTTCTAGAGCGTCAAACCAAAAAGCAGCCGCAGTCGTGACTGTGACAATGCAGGCCGCCAGTTGCAATAAGAACCCTTGATGAACATAGAGTTTTTTGAGAAGACCCTCCAACTTCTTATCCATGGGGTCTTTGAAAGCACAACTGTCCTCGATAGGGATAGTCGTACGCTTAGCCAGGGTAGAGATAGCTCCCTCCACCTTAGGGACCGTCTGCCAAGAATCCCGAACAGTGTCAGCTATAGGGTACATTTTCTTAAAAATAGGGGAAGGGGAGAACGGAATACCCGGTCTTTCCCATTCCCTTGCAATAATTTCCGAAATTCTCTTAGGAAACGGAAAAACATCGGAATAAGAAGGAACCTCTAAGTATCTGTCCATCTTACTCAATTTCTCTGGTGGGACCACAATAGAGTCACAGTCGTCCAGAGTCACCAAAACCTCACGTAGCAAAAGGCTGAGGTGTTCAAGCTTAAACCTGAAGGACATGACTTCCGAATCTGCCGGGGGCAATGCACTTCCTGAGTCAGACAGTTCCCCCTCAGACAGGGCCTCCCTACCCCCCAATTCAGAGCCCTGGGAGGGTACATCGGAGATCGCCATCAAAGCATCAGAAGTCACAGGGACCACATGGGCCTCTGTCCTACTGCGTTTGCCTTGTAAAGCTGGCAACTTAGATAAAACTTCTGAAAGAGTGGATGACATAACTGCAGCCATATCTTGCAGGGTGAATGAAGCAGAAGCAGTTGAAGAACACAGCGTCGCCTGAGCGGGCGTTAAAGGCTGTGACGCTTGGGGAGAAAGTTGCAGCATACCCTGAGAAACATCCTTAGATATACTTGCATTAAAGAAAATTTGTTCTTTAAACTGTAAAGTCCTCTCAGTACATGAGGGACAAAAAGGGATAGGGGGTTCTACATTGGCAACTAAACACATAGAATATGTACTTTCCTGAAGGTCAGCCATGACAAAAACAAGCAATATTGGTCGTGGTACTGTAATTAAAAATAACAAGCAAGAACTTTGAGAAAATTTGCTGAAAAACAAGTGTACTGTGTCTTTAAAACTTAAAACTGTATAGTTTTTACTGCTCCGCAATAAAGAATGCAATAACAGGGAATCACTATAGGACTTTCAGTAGATCACCCTTATAAGTGTACACTCTAACAATGCATAACGTCTTAGGGACAAAATTTAGCACTTGCACCTCGCCACAGCTCTGCTGCGGCGCCTACCTGTCCCCACGAATCACTCAAAAGTACTCCGTGAGCGGCGCGTCTAAGACCGCTTGTGAGATTACAGACACAAGATGACTTAGGCCACACCGGAGCCTCTAGACATGCTGCCGCAATCGCAAGTATCCGGATATCAACTGCGTGGCTAAGCGCGCAAAACGCTAAGCCCTGCCCATCGTGGTCGGAAACTAACTCCGGAAAGTAGAGACCGCATGGGAATTAACATGTCGGTAACAAAATACCTGTCCCACACAACTTATATAAAGAGTACCGTGACCACCAATGTGCCCCCTCGAACAAAAAACACAACCCTGTCCTGCCATTAGCTTAGTAACAGTTAAGGTTAGGACACCTGGGTCAGCCACAATCTCCTAGTGTCAAGCCCACAATCTATGTGTATCCGCCGGCTAATACTCATTGGGCTTTGTATAAAACTTCTGCCACGATAGGATAGCTTAGTTTATTGACTAAAAAGGGTAGACCCATGCACACAAATTATCCCTGTGCAAACTGATAACCCCTTCCCGGTATAGGGAATAAGTGTCAGTCTGTTCTGAGTTACTCAGTCTCTCCCAGAAGCAAAATGACTGTACATACCTTAATGCTGAGCGCAGCATGAACTTGTCCCACACAATGAAGATGCTCTTTTCATCACCTCCAGCAAATCTGTGGGAACAAACAGGGTCTTAGATAATATCTGCTAAGACCATCAGCAGGGCAGCAAACAGTATGGGAGGAGCAGAAAGAATGAAAATCTCCCCAGTCTTGCTGAAAAGCCTGTAGCTCTAGCCCTGAGAAAAATAGCACACACTGGTACCATTTAAAAATAATAAACTCTTGATTGAAGAATCTAAACTAACACCTCACTTTACCTCTTCCTATCACTAACACAGGCAAAGAGAATAACTGGGGTGGGAGGGAAGGGAGGAGCTATATATACAGCTCTGCTGTGGTGCTCTTTGCCTCCTCCTGCTGACCAGGAGGCGATATCCCATAAGTAAGGATGAAATCCATGGACTCGTCGTATCTTGTAAAAGAAAACAACCACCGTAACAAAAAGCAGCTTATCTCCCAGCCCAAGTGCTCCTGTACTTTGTTGTCTCCAGTAAAACTCTCTAACATAAAGTAACCCATGCTTCTGAGTCTTATGTGACCTTTTTAAAGTGCCCACTTTTCTCTGTCTTTTTTTCTGTTTGTTTCACTCCAAAATAAAGAAAAAAAGTCAGCACTTACCTTAAAGGGACACTAAACCCAAATTTTTTCTTTCATGATTTAGATAGAGCATGCAATTTTAAGCAACTTTCAAATGTACTCCTATTATCAATTTTATTCGTTATCTTGATATCCTTATTTAAAAAGAACGAATGTGATGCATAGGAGCCGGCCCATTTTTGGTTGAGAACCTGGGTTATGCTTGCTTATTGGTGGGTAAATGTAAGCCTCCAATAAGCAAGCGCTTACCATGGTGCTGAACCTAAAATGGGCTGGCTGCTAAGATTTACATTCCTGCTTTTAAAATAAAGATAGCAAGAGAACGAAGAAAAACTGACAATAGGAGTTAATTAGAAAGTTGCTTAAAATTTCATGCTCTATCTGAATCATGAAAGAAAAAAAATTGGGTTCAGTGTCCCTTTAATGCTGTCCGACAGCAAGACAGTCCAGCAGGTTTAAGAGGTCCTCTCCCTCCCATAGTCCTGTGGAAGATGATGAAGCCTGAGTTAACAATTGCTTAGGCTATCAGGATTAGGGCAGCATAAATATATGAGAGGCGCAGTGAGAATTATGACCCACCAGTTCCTATTGCTCTAAAGCCACCACTGCTCTACTGAAGAGACTGATATGGACTACGGCTACACCCTAGAACAAAGCAGCACAATATTGCACTACTTTAAAAATAATAAACTCTTGATTGAAGAATCTAATCTAACACCTCACTTTACCTCTTCCTATCACTAACGTAAGCAAAGAGAATGACTGGGGTGGGAGGGAAGGGAGGAGCTATTTAACAGCTCTGCTGTGGTGCTATTTGCCTCCTCCTGCTGACCAGGAGGTAATATCCCATAAGTAATGAAGATGATCCGTGGACTCATCGTGTCTTTAAAAAGAAATTGTTTAGAGAAGTGGAGGGCCAGATACACTAGGGAGCCATACTGTGGTCACTGAGCTGTGAGCTAGTGTAAAGAATAGTTACTTGCGGAGCCATGGGCTAGTGTAAAGGATAGTTACTCGCTGAGCCGTAGGCTAGTGTAAAGGATAGTTACTCGCTGAGCTGTGGGCTAGCGTAAATGATAGTTACTATCCAAGCCGTGGGCTAGCGTAAAGTATAGTTACTATCTGAGCCGTGGGCTAGCGTAAAGTATAGTTACTATCTGAGCCGTGGGCTAGCATAAAGGATAGTTACTCGCTGAGCTGTGTGCTAGCGTAAAGGATAATTACTTGCTGAGCTGTGGGCTAGTGTAAAGGATAGTTACTCTCTGAGCTGTGGACTAGCGTAAAGGATAGTTACTCTCTGAGCTGTGGACTAGCGTAAAGGATAATTACTTGCTGAGCTGTGGGCTAGTGTAAAGAATAGTTACTATCTGAGCCATGGGCTAGCATTAAGGATAGTTACTCGCGGAGTCGTAGACTAGCATTAAGTATAATTACTCGCTGACTGTGGACTAGTGTAAAGGATGCTTACTCGCTGAGCCATGGGCTAGCGTAAAGGATAGTTACTATCTGAGCCATGGGCTAGCGTAAAGGATAGTTACTCAATTACTCGCTGAGCAATGGTCTAGCGTAAAGGATAGTTACTCTCTGAGCTGTGGACTAGCATAAAGGATAATTACTCGCTGAGACGTGGGCTAATGTAAAGGATAGTTACTCGCTGAGCCGTGGGCTAGCATAAAGGATAGCTAATCTCTGAGCTGTGGGCTAGCATAAAGAATAATTACTCGCTGAGCCGTGGGCTAATGTAAAGGATAGTTACTCGCTGAGCCGTGGGCTAGCATAAAGGATAGCTAATCTCTGAGCTGTGGGCTAGCATAAAGGATAATTACTCGCTGAGCCGTGGACTAATGTAAAGGATAGTTATGCCTATGTCATTGTGATCCCTGACACATCATGTAACTGACATCCCTTCTGCCTGACCACACGTATGTACTAAATGCCGATACTCCTGATGTGGTTAGTGGCTGCTTACAACAATTACCTGATGTCCGCTGGTTACACTGCAGTGGGAGCTCAGTAACGCAGCTGTGGGTAACTCACACAGAGTGCCACAGGCTTGGTACTGCTGTTACACAGGTATCTCTTTTATTCCCTTATATAGCTGTGCCTCTCCTCACACAGAGCCCTCATTGTGTGCCCTATGCCCCCGGGCAGCTGGCACTATAGGAGTCACGATAAAGAAAGCAAGAATACATTTTTATTATTAAAAAACAAATCCCCCTCATTAACCCCATCACTACTGCAGCTGCACAGAGAGTCATCCTATTAACTGTCCTCTGCTTCACCCCATTAACCCATTCCTGGTTGGAGGATCCGTTGGCACAAAACACCTCAATAACAAGTTGTCACATTCACCCTTTGTATGCCAGAGCATCACTCTAGCAAATCTCCAGCTGCTAAATGTTCAGTTCTTCTCACATGGAGGCGTCTCTGCTGCTGCAACCAACAAGACTCCTTCAGCTGTGGATTACAGCTCATCTTCAAATTTTTGTGACACTCTCTGGCTCCGGCCGGATGGTCTGTCTGATTCTGAATTGTCACTGATTCTGGCAGTTCCTCTGCTGCTCCTGGCTGTCTCTCGCCCCGTCCTGGCTGTCTCTCGCCCTGTCCTGGCTGTCTCTCGCCCTGTAATCCTGGTCTCCTGATTAGCTTGGAGTGTCTCTTCCTCTAGTGTCTGCCTGTTGCTATCAACATCCCCCATTATAATCCTTGCTTGTAAGCGCTCCTGTCAAAGAAACAAAGTGAGCAAACTTAGACACACGCATCTCAGCGCACGCGGTAAAGACACAAGCAGCTCAAAAAGCCCACACAGTACAGACACACGCAGTCCCGAAAGCGCACAACAGACACACACAGCTCAGATAACACACACACACTGCACAAACACACGCAGCCCCGAAAGTGCACAACAGACACACACAGCTCAGATAACACACACACACTGCACAGACACATGCAGCCCCGAAAGCGCACAACAGACACACACAGCTCAGATAACACACACACTGCACAAACACATGCAGCCCCGAAAGTGCACAACAGACACACACAGCTCAGATAACACACACACACACTGCACAGACACACGCAGCCCCGAAAGTGCACGACAGACACACACAGCTCAGATAACACACACACACTGCACAGACACATGCAGCCCCGAAAGCGCACAACAGACACACACAGCTCAGATAACACACACACACTGCACAGACACATGCAGCCCCGAAAGCGCACAACAGACACACACAGCTCAGATAACACACACACTGCACAAACACACGCAGCCCCGAAAGCGCACAACAGACACACACAGCTCAGATAACACACACACTGCACAAACACACGCAGCCCCGAAAGTGCACAACAGACACACACAGCTCAGATAACACACACACTGCACAGACACACGCATCTCAGCGCACGCGGTACAGACACAAGCAGCTCAAAAAGCCCACACAGTACAGACACACGCAGCCCCGAAAGTGCACAACAGACACACACAGCTCAGATAACACACACACACACTGCACAGACACACGCAGCCCCGAAAGTGCACAACAGACACACACAGCTCAGATAATACACACACTGCACAGACACACGCAGCCCCGAAAGTGCACAACAGACGCACACTGCACAGACACACGCAGCTCTGAAAGCACACAACAGACACACACAGCTCAGATAACACACACACTGCACAGACACACGCAGCTCAGATAACACACACACTGCACAGACACACAGAGCTCAGATAACACACACACTGCACAGACACAAGTAGCCCCGAAAGTGCACAACAGACACACACTGCACAGACACACGCAGCTCTGAAAGCACACAACAGACACACACAGCTCAGATAACACACACACTGCACAGACACACACAGCCCCGAAAGCGCACAACAGACACACACAGCTCAGATAACACACACACTGCACAGACACACGCAGCTCAGATAACACACACACTGCACAGACACACACAGCTCAGATAACACACACACTGCAGACACACGCACCCCCGAAAGTGCACAACAGACACACACAGCTCAGATAACACACACACTGCACAGACACACGCAGCTCTGAAAGCACACAACAGACACACACAGCTCAGATAACACACACACTGCACAGACACACGCAGCTCTGAAAGCACACAACAGACACACACAGCTCAGATAACACACACACTGCACAGACACACGCAGCCCCGAAAGCGCACAACAGACACACGCAGCTCTGAAAGCGCACAACAGACACACACAGCTCAGATAACACACACTGCAGACACACGCAGCTCTGAAAGCCCACAACAGACACACGCTGCACAGACACACGCAGCTCAGATAACACACACACACTGCACAGACACACGCAGCCCCGAAAGCGCACAACAGACACACGCAGCTCTGAAAGCGCACAACAGACACACACAGCTCAGATAACACACACACTGCACAGACACACGCAGCTCTGAAAGCACACAACAGACACACACAGCTCAGATAACACACACACTGCACAGACACACGCAGCCCCGAAAGCGCACAACAGACACACACAGCTCAGATAACACACACACTGCACAGACACACGCAGCCCCGAAAGCACACAACAGACACACACAGCTCAGATAACACACACACTGCACAGACACACAGCTCAGATAACACACACACTGCACAGACACATGCAGCCCCGAAAGCACACAACAGACACACGCAGCCCCGAAAGTGCACAACAGACACGCACAGCTCAGATAACATACACACTGCAGACACACGCAGCTCTGAAAGCACACAACAGACACACACAGCTCACATAACACACACACTGCACAGACACACGCAGCTCTGAAAGCACACAACAGACACACACAGCTCAGATAACACACACACTGCACAGACACACGCAGCTCTGAAAGCACACGACACACACAGCTCACATAACGCACACACTGCACAGACACACGCAGCCCCGAAAGCGCACAACAGACACACGCAGCTCTGAAAGCGCACAACAGACACACACAGCTCAGATAACACACACACTGCACAGACACACGCATCTCTGAAAGCGCACAACAGACACACACAGCTCAGATAACACACACACTGCACAGACACACGCAGCTCAGATAACACACACACTGCACAGACACACGCAGCTCCGAAAGCGCACAACAGACACACGCAGCTCTGAAAGCGCACAACAGACACACACAGCTCAGATAACACACACACTGCACAGACACACACAGCTCTGAAAGCGCACAACAGACACACACAGCTCAGATAACACACACACTGCACAGACACACGCAGCTCTGAAAGCACACAACAGACACACACAGCTCAGATAACACACACACTGCACAGACACACGCAGCTCAGATAACACACACGCTGCACAGACACACACAGCCCCGAAAGCGCACAACAGACACACGCAGCTCTGAAAGCGCACAACAGACACACACAGCGCAGATAACACACACACTGCACAGACACACACAGCTCTGAAAGCGCACAACAGACACACACAGCGCAGATAACACACACTGCAGACACACGCAGCTCTGAAAGCACACAACAGACACACACAGCTCAGATAACACACACACACTGCACAGACACACGCAGCTCTGAAAGTGCACAACAGACACAAACAGCTCAGATAACAGACACACTGCACAGACACACGCAGCCCCGAAAGTGCACAACAGACACACATAGCTCAGATAACACACACACTGCACAGACACACACAGCTCTGAAAGCGCACAACAGACACACACAGCTCAGATAACACACACACTGCACAGACACACACAGCCCCGAAAGTACACAACAGACACACACAGCTCAGATAACAAACACACTGCACAGACACACGCAGCTCTGAAAGCGCACAACAGACACACACAGCTCAGATAACACACACACACTGCACAGACACACGCAGCTTTGAAAGTGCACAACAGACACACACAGCTCAGATAACACACACTGCACAGACACACGCAGCTCTGAAAGTACACAACAGACACACACAGCTCACATAACACACACACTGCACAGACACACGCAGCCCCGAAAGCGCACAACAGACACACACAGCTCAGATAACACACACACACTGCACAGACACACGCAGCTCTGAAAGTGCACAACAGACACACAGCTCAGATAACACACACACTGCACAGACACACGCAACTCTGAAAGCACACAACAGACACACACAGCTCAGATAACACACACACTGCAGACACACGCAGTCCTTAAAGTGCACAACAGACACACACAGCTTAGATAACACACACACTGCACAGAAACACACAGCTCAGATAACACACACACAGCACTGACAAGCACACACTCACAGCAAACACAGCTTAGACAGCACACCCATACAGCACAGACACACACACAGCACAGAGACACAGCTCAGACAGCACACACAGAGTACAGACACACAGCACATACACAGCTCAGACAGCACACACACACCACAGAGACAAAGTTCAAACAGCAAACACATACAGTACAGACAGCACACACACACAACACACACAGTTCAGACAGCACACACAGCCACAAAGCTCAGACAGCACACACATACAGCTCACACACACAAAGCTCAGACAGCACACACAGCCACAAAGCTCAGACAGCACACACATACAGCTCACACACACAAAGCTCAGACAGCTCACACACACAAAGCTCAGACAGCACACACAGCCACAAAGCTCAGACAGCACACACATACAGCTCACACACACAAAGCTCAGACAGCTCACACACACAAAGCTCAGACAGCACACACATACAGCTCACACACACAAAGCTCAGACAGCACACACATACAGCTCACACACACAAAGCTCAGACAGCACACACATACAGCTCACACACACAAAGCTCAGACAGCACACACATACAGCTCACACACACAAAGCTCAGACAGCACACACATACAGCTCACACACACAAAGCTCAGACAGCACACACATACAGCTCACACACACAAAGCTCAGACAGCTCACACACACAAAGCTCAGACAGCACACACATACAGCTCACACACACAAAGCTCAGACAGCACACACATACAGCTCACACACACAAAGCTCAGACAGCACACACATACAGCTCACACACACAAAGCTCAGACAGCACACACATACAGCTCACACACACAAAGCTCAGACAGCACACACATACAGCTCACACACACAAAGCTCAGACAGCACACACATACAGCTCACACACACAAAGCTCAGACAGCACACACAGCTTAGATAGAACACACAGCTCAGTAATAATATCATGAGCAATTTCTTGTGTTCTGCTGGCATAGGCGAGAAAACATCCTTATTCCTCTCCACCATTTCCTAGGTGTTAGCTCTGGTGAAATAGTCACTACTTGTTCGGAGACTTGGGCTAGTAATGTTTCTCTATCCCTCCATGGCTTAAGAAGATTTATGTGGAATATTTGCTCTTTCCTACGTCGGTCAGGCTGACTAACTTTATAATTCACAGGGCTTACCTTTTCTATAATTTCATAAGGTCCCTGCCAATGAGCCAAAAGCTCAGACAGCACACACATAAAGCTCAGACAGCACACAGCCACAAAGTTCAGACAGAAAACACATACAGCTCACACACACAGGGCTCAGACAGCACACACATACAGTACAGGCACACAGCACACACTCACAGCACAGACACAGCTCAGATAGGACACACAGCTCAGACAGCACATACTCACAGCACACACATAGAGCTCAGACAGCAAACACACACACACACATCACAGAGACAAAGTTCAAACAGCACATACATACAGTACAGACAGCACACACATAAAGCTCAGACAGCACACACAGCACACACATAAAGCTCAGACAGCACACACAGCCACAAAGTTCAGACAGAAAACACATACAGCTCACACACACACGGCTCAGACAGCACACACACAAAGCTCAGACAGCACACACATACAGTACAGACAGCACACACATAAAGCTCAGACAGCACACACATAAAGCTCAGACAGCACACACAGCCACAAAGTTCAGACAGAAAACACATACAGCTCACACACACACGGCTCAGACAGAACACACACAAAGCTCAGACAGCACACACATACAGTACAGACAGCACACACATAAAGCTCAGACAGCACACACATACAGTACAGACAGCACACACATAAAGCTCAGACAGCACACACATAAAGCTCAGACAGCACACACATACAGTACAGACAGCACACACATACAGTACAGACAGCACACACATACAGTACAGACAGCACACACATAAAGCTCAGACAGCACACACATACAGTACAGACAGCACACACATAAAGCTCAGACAGCACACACATACAGTACAGACAGCACACACATAAAGCTCAGACAGCACACACATACAGTACAGACAGCACACACATACAGTACAGACAGCACACACATACAGTACAGACAGCACACACATACAGTACAGACAGCACACACATACAGTACAGACAGCACACACATAAAGCTCAGACAGCACACACATACAGTACAGACAGCACACACATAAAGCTCAGACAGCACACACAGCCACAAAGTTCAGACAGAAAACACATACAGCTCACACACACACGGCTCAGACAGCACACACACACACACATCACAGAGACAAAGCTCAAACAGCACACACAGCACACACTCACAGCACACACATAAAGCTCAGACAGCACACACAGCCACAAAGCTCAGACAAAACACACATACAGCTCACACACACATGGTACAGACAGCACACACACAAAGCTCAGACAGCACGCACATAAAGCACACGTACACAGCTTAGACAGCACAGGCACACAGCTCAGATAGCACACCCACACACAGCACAGAGACACAGCTCAGATAGCACAGACACACAGTTCAGACAGCACACACATACCGTACAGACAGCACACACATACAGCACAGACACAGCTCAGATAGGACACACAGCTCAGAGACACAGCTCAGCCAGCACACACACACACACACACCAGAGACACAGCTCAAACAGCACACACATACAGTACAGACAGCACACACACACACAGTTTAGACAACACACATGTTACAGCACACACACACATACAGTACAGACAGCACACACACATCACAGAGACACAGCTTAAACAATACACACATACAGTACAGACAGCACATGCACACAGAGCTCAGACAACACACACATACAGCTCAGGCAACACACACAGTTCAGACAGCAGACTGCGCTCAGACAGCACACACATAAAGCACACGCACACAGCACGCACATACAGCATACATACACAGCACATACATACAGACACACACAGCTCAGACAGCACACACATACAGCACAGACAGCACACAATCACAGCACACACATACAGCTCAGACAGCACACACATACAGCTCAGACAACACACACTCACAACACACACATACAGCTCAGACAGCACACACACAGCTCTCACACACACACACACATACATACAGCACACACATACAGTACCGACACACAGCACATACATACAGCAGGCACAAACAGCTCAGACAGCACACACATACAGCACAGACACACAGCACATACATAAAGCAGACACACACAGCTCAGACAGCACACACATACAACAGACACACACAGCTCAGGCTGCACACACATACAGCTCACACAGCACAGACACACACACAGCACAGACACATGCATACAGCTCACACACAGCTCACACACAGCACAGACACATACATACAGCTCACACACCGCACAGACACATACAGCACAGACACCGCAAACACACACACATAGCACACACAGCTCAGACAGCACACACATACAACAGACACACACAGCTCAGGCAGCACACACATACAGCTCACACAGCACAGACACACACACACAGCACAGACACATGCATACAGCTCACACACAGCACAGACACATACATACAGCTCACACACCGCACAGACACATACAGCACAGACACCGCAAACACACACACATAGCACACACAGCTCAGACAGCACACACACATAGCACACACAGCTCAGACAGCACACACACATAGCACACACAGCTCAGACAGCACACACAAAGCACAGACACACACAGCTCACACAGCACACAAATACAGCTCACACACACAACACAGACACATACAGCACAGACACACACACACATATATATATCAAAATGTGCAAATGTTCCCTAACAACAACACACACCCGTTCCCTATTTATACCCTAATGTGTTCAACATTTCCGGGTCAGCCAACACCATGTGATTACACCGTGTAAATTCCGATGTGCCCCAGACACTTCTCCACAAAACACATGGCTAATTAACATAGCCTCTCCCACTCATGACGAGTAGCAGCTATGTCATCCTTGAATTGTTACAACAGTGAAACACTACAGCGTGACTGAAACCGGACCAATCTAAAAACATCACCCCTCTACAGTGCGATCACATAGATTAAAAATGTATATATCTATACTTAGAACCTGTCAATGTATCATATCCTGATGTGTTATTCATATCCGGGTCAGCCAACCCCATGTGGTTACACCATGCAGATTGCGACGTACTTCAGACGCTCTCCACAAAGCACATGGCTAATTAACATTTCCCACTCATGACGAGTAGCAGCTACGTCATCCTTGAATTACTACAGCAGTGAAACACAACGGCATGACTGAAACCGGACCAATCTAAAAACGTCACACCTCCACAGTGCGATCACATAGATTAAAAAATGTATATATACATACTTAGAGCCTGTCAATATATATATATATACATATACAGGTAGCCCTCAGTTTACGCCGGGGTAAGGTTCCAGAAGGAATGGTTGTAAATCGAAACCGTTGTAAATTGAAACCCAGTTTATAATGTAAGTCAGTGGGAAGTGAGGGAGATAGGTTCCAGGCCCCTCTCAAAATTGTCATAAGTAACACCTAATACATTATTTTTAAAGCTTTGAAATGAAGACTTTAAATGCTAAACAGCATTATAAACCTAATAAAATAATCACATAACACAGACTTCACTTGTATTTTTCTGCAAACAGTTCTTTCTATGCATTCCAATCAGGACCGATTTATAGACAGGAAGATCTTGTTCTTTTGAAATCTGCTCGATAGCTCTGGTCTGGTTCAACTGATTAATTTCAGCTTGCTTGGCTTTGCTGCAACACAAGCGGACAGCTCCACCTACTGGTTATTTTATTAAATGCACTGCTTCTCAATGCTTTTCAATAGCAGTCACATGACTGAAAAAAAAGGTTGTTATTCTGAAACGGTGTAAATTGAACCGTTGTAAAACGAGGGCCACCTGTATATATATATACATTTTTAATCTATGTGATCGCACTGTGGAGGGGTGATGTTTTTAGATTGGTCCGGTTTCAGTCACGCTGTAGTGTTTCACTGTTGTAACAATTCAAGGATGACGTAGCTGCTACTCGTCATGAGTGGGAGAGGCTATGTTAATTAGCCATGTGTTTTGTGGAGAAGTGTCTGGAGCACGTCGGAATTTACTGTAAAGACAGCACACACAGCCAGCACAGACACACACATATACATATATATACACACACACAGCACAGACACACACAGCTCAGACAGCACACACACAGATCAGACACACACATACAGCACAGACACACACACAGCTCAGACACACACATACAGCACAGACACACACATACAGCACAGACACACACAAGACACACACAGCACACACACAGATCAGACACACACACAGCTCAGACACACACATACAGCACAGACACACATATACATATATATACACATACAGCACAGACACACACATACAGCAAAGACACACACACACACATATACATACACATACAGCACAGACACACACACATGTATAACAAATTTTATGCTTACCTGATAAATGTATTTATTTCTTGACACGATGAGTCCACGGATCATCTAATTACTATTGGGAATATCACTCCTGCCCACCAGGAGGCGGCAAAGAGCACCACAGCAAAGCTGTTAAATATCACCTCCCTTCCCTCCAACCCCAGTCATTCGACCGAAGCAAAGGAGAGAAAGGAAGCAACAAGGTGCAGAGGTGTCTGAAGTTTATAACATACCAACAACCGCCTCCTGCTGGGCAGGAGTGATATTCCCAATAGTAATTAGATGATCCGTGGACTCATTGTGTCATTAGAAATATATAATAATAAAGCAATAAATAGGGAACAAATAGAGAACAAACCAGCATCCAGCTGTATAAATCCGTCCTAGGACGGATTTATACAGCTGGATGCTGGTTTGTTCTCTATGATTCCTCCTCATACACCGTACTGTATCAGTTGACATATGTCTGTATCCACTGGTTTACATTTTATATCCCAATAGCCCAGTGTATATCTGCCCATTTACCAGGATCATGCATCTGTGGGTTCTCTGTTGTGATTATTGCTTTATTGATTGCGCTATTTATTGCTTTATTAATTGCTGTATTAGATGTATTTACTTTGCACTGTGGGTTTGGTTGCCATGACAACCAGTTTTTGGCGGTTTTTGCACTAGGGGGAGGGGTCTATGTATACATAAATGTTTGATTCACTTGTATGTTGTTGGTCTGATGAAGGGGAGCACTCCCCGAAACGTTACTAATTAAACTATTTGTTTAAAACTTAAGCCCAGAGAGTGCTGTTTTCTACCTGACTATATATATATATATACACACACAGAGCACATACAGCGCAGACACACAAACACACACACAGAGCACATACAGCGCAGACACACACACAGCACTGACACACACACAGAGCACATACAGCACAGGCACACAAACACACACACAGAGCACATACAGCGCAGACACACCACACAGCACTGACACACACACAGAGCACATACAGCGCAGACACACAAACACACACACAGAGCACATACAGCGCAGACACACCACACAGCACTGACACACACACAGAGCACATACAGCGCAGACACACACACAGCACTGACACACACACAGAGCACATACAGCACAGGCACACACACGACACACACAGCACAGACACACACAGCACTGACACACACACAGAGCACATACAGCACAGGCACACACAGCACTGACACACACACAGAGCACATACAGCACAGGCACACACACGACACACACAGCATAGACACACACACACACAACACACAGATAGACACACAGACACACACACAGAAACACACGCACACAGAAACACACAAACACAGACACACACACACAGAGCACATACAGCACAGGCACACACACAACACACAGATAGACACACAGACACACACACAGAAACACACGCACACAGAAACACACAAACACAGACACACACACACAGAGCACATACAGCACAGGCACACACGACACACACAGTTTAGACAGCACAGGAACAAACACGACACACACAGCTCAGACAGCACACACAGATACACACACAGAGCACATACAGCACAGTCACACACAGCACATACACATACACACACACAAAGCACATACAGCACAGACACACACACACAGAGCATATACACACACAGAGCACATACAGCACAGACACACACACACAGAGCACACACAGCACAGACACACACACAGAGCACATACAGCACAGACACACACACACAGAGCACATACAGCACAGACACACACACAGAGCACATACAGCACAGACACACACACACAGAGCACACACAGCACAGACACACACATATACACACACATACACACACACACACACACACACAGAGCACATACAGCACAGACACACACACAGAGCACATACAGCACAGACACACACAGAGCACATACACACACAGATACACACACAGAGCACATACAGCACAGACACACACACAGAGCACATACAGCACAGACACACACACATACACAGAGCACATACAGTACAGACACACACACAGAGACATACACACACAGAGCACATACAGCACAGACACACACACACAGAGCACATACACACAGACATACACACAGAGAGCACAGACACACACACAGAGCATATACAGCACAGACACACACACACAGACATACACACACAGAGCACATACAGCACAGACACACACACACAGACATACACACACAGAGCACATACAGCACAGACACACACAGAGCACATACAGCACAGACACACAGACATACACACAGAGAGCACAGACACACACACAGTCATACACACACACAGAGCACATACAGCACAGACACACACACACAGAGCACATACAGCACAGACACACACACAGAGCACATACAGCACAGACACACACACAGAGCACATACAGCACAGACACACACACAGAGCACATACACACACACACAGAGCACATACAGCACAGACACACACACAGAGCACATACAGCACAGACACACACACACAGAGCACATACAGCACAGACACACACACAGAGCACATACAGCACAGACACACACACACAGAGCACATACAGCACAGACACACACACAGAGCACATACACACACACAGAGCACATACAGCACAGACACACACACACAGAGCACATACAGCACAGACACACACACAGAGCACATACAGCACAGACACACACACAGAGCACATACAGCACAGACACACACACACAGAGCATATACAGCACAGACACACACACACAGACATACACACACAGAGCACATACAGCACAGACACACACACACAGACATACACACACAGAGCACATACAGCACAGACACACACAGAGCACATACAGCACAGACACACAGACATACACACAGAGAGCACAGACACACACACAGTCATACACACACACAGAGCACATACAGCACAGACACACACACACAGAGCACATACAGCACAGACACACACACAGAGCACATACAGCACAGACACACACACAGAGCACATACAGCACAGACACACACACAGAGCACATACACACACACACAGAGCACATACAGCACAGACACACACACAGAGCACATACACACACACAGAGCACATACAGCACAGACACACACACACAGAGCACATACAGCACAGACACACACACAGAGCACATACAGCACAGACACACACACAGAGCACATACAGCACAGACACACACACACAGAGCACATACAGCACAGACACACACACACAGAGCACACACAGCACAGACACACACACAGAGCACATACAGCACAGACACACACACAGAGCACATACAGTACAGACACACACACAGAGCACATACAGTACAGACACACACACAGAGCACATACAGCACAGACACACACACAGAGCACATACAGTACAGACACACACAGATACACACACAGAGCATATACAGCACAGACACACACACACACAGAGACATACACACACAGAGCATATACAGCACAGACACACACAGATACACACACAGAGCACATACAGTACAGACACACACAGATACACACACAGAGCACATACAGTACAGACACACAGAGATACAGACACAGAGCACATACAGCACAGACACACACACACAGACATACACACACAGAGCACATACAGCACAGACACACACACAGAGCACATACAGCACAGACACACACACAGAGCACATACAGCACAGACACACACACAGAGCACATACAGCACAGACATACACACACAGAGCACATACAGCACAGACACACACAGAGCACAGACATACACACACACACAGAGCACATACAGCACAGACACACACACAGGCATACACACACAGAGACATACACACACAGAGGCACATACAGCACAGGCACACACAGCACTGACACACACACAGAGCACATACAGCACAGGCACACACACACGACACACACAGCATAGACACACACACACACACACAACACACAGATAGACACACAGACACACACACACAGAAACACACGCACACAGAAACACACAAACACAGACACACACACACAGAGCACATACAGCACAGGCACACACACAACACACAGATAGACACACAGACACACACACAGAAACACACGCACACAGAAACACACAAACACAGACACACACACACAGAGCACATACAGCACAGGCACACACGACACACACAGTTTAGACAGCACAGGAACAAACACGACACACACAGCTCAGACAGCACACACAGATACACACACAGAGCACATACAGCACAGTCACACACAGCACATACACATACACACACACAAAGCACATACAGCACAGACACACACACACAGATACACACACAGAGCATATACACACACAGAGCACATACAGCACAGACACACACACACAGAGCACACACAGCACAGACACACACACAGAGCACATACAGCACAGACACACACACACAGAGCACATACAGCACAGACACACACACAGAGCACATACAGCACAGACACACACACACAGAGCACACACAGCACAGACACACACAGATACACACACAGATACACACACATACACACACACACACAGAGCACATACAGCACAGACACACACACAGAGCACATACAGCACAGACACACACAGATACACACACAGAGCACATACACACACAGATACACACACAGAGCCACATACAGCACAGACACACACACAGAGCACATACAGCACAGACACACACAGATACACACACAGAGCACATACAGCACAGACACACACACACAGACATACACACACAGAGCACATACAGCACAGACACACACAGATCACACAGCACAGACACACAGACATACACACAGAGAGCACAGACACACACACAGTCATACACACACACAGAGCACATACAGCACAGACACACACACACAGAGCACATACAGCACAGACACACACACACAGAGCACATACAGCACAGACACACACACAGAGCACATACAGCACAGACACACACAGATACACACACAGAGCACATACAGTACAGACACACACACAGAGACATACACACACAGAGCACATACAGCACAGACACACACACACAGAGCACATACACACAGACATACACACAGAGAGCACAGACACACACACAGAGCACATACAGTACAGACACACACAGATACACACACAGAGCATATACAGCACAGACACACACACACAGACATACACACACAGAGCACATACAGCACAGACACACACAGATCACACAGCACAGACACACAGACATACACACAGAGAGCACAGACACACACACAGTCATACACACACACAGAGCACATACAGCACAGACACACACACACAGAGCACATACAGCACAGACACACACACACAGAGCACATACAGCACAGACACACACACAGAGCACATACACACACACACAGAGCACATACAGCACAGACACACACACAGAGCACATACAGCACAGACACACACACACAGAGCACATACAGCACAGACACACACACACAGAGCACATACAGCACAGACACACACACAGAGCACATACAGCACAGACACACACACACAGAGCACATACAGCACAGACACACACACAGAGCACATACACACACACAGAGCACATACAGCACAGACACACACACAGAGCACATACAGCACAGACACACACACACAGAGCACATACAGCACAGACACACACACACAGAGCACATGCAGCACAGACACACACACACAGAGCACATACAGCACAGACACACACACAGAGCACATACACACACACAGAGCACATACAGCACAGACACACACACAGAGCACATACAGCACAGACACACACACAGAGCACATACAGCACAGACACACACACACAGAGCACATACAGCACAGACACACACACACAGAGCACATACAGCACAGACACACACACACAGAGCACACACAGCACAGACACACACACAGAGCACATACAGCACAGACACACACACAGAGCACATACAGTACAGACACACACACAGAGCACATACAGCACAGACACACACACAGAGCATATACAGCACAGACACACACACAGAGACATACACACACAGAGCATATACAGCACAGACACACACAGATACACACACAGAGCACATACAGTACAGGACACACACAGATACACACACAGAGCACATACAGTACAGACACACACAGATACACACACAGAGCACATACAGCACAGACACACACAGACATACACACACAGAGCACATACAGCACAGACACACACACAGAGCACATACAGCACAGACACACACACAGAGCACATACAGCACAGACACACACACACAGCACATACAGCACAGACATACACACACAGAGCACATACAGCACAGACACACACAGAGCACATACAGCACAGACACACACACACACACAGAGCACATACAGCACAGACACACACACAGGCATACACACACAGAGACATACACACACAGAGCACATACAGCACAGACACACACACACAGGCATACACACACAGGCATACACACAGACAGAGCACATACAGCACAGACACACACAGCACCACACACACACACACACACACACAGACAGAGCACATACAGCACAGACACACACACACAGACATACACACACAGAGCACATACAGCACAGACACACACACACAGGCATACACACAGACAGAGCACATACAGCACAGACACACACAGCACCACACACACACACACAGACAGAGCACATATAGCACAGACACCATACAGCACAGACACACACACACAGGAATACACACACACAGGAATACACACACACAGGAATACACACACACAGAGCACAGACACACACACACAGAGCACATACAGCACAGACACACACACACACACACAGAGCGACACGCGCACACACACACACAGCACAGACACACACAGATACACACACAGATACACACACAAGCATACACACACCACACAGAGCACATACAGCACAGACACACACACAGGCATACACACACACACACAAGCATACACACACACACACACACAGAGCACATACAGCACAGACAACACACACACACAGAGCACATACAGCACAGACACACACACACACAGATACACACACAGGTATACACACACACACAGAGCACATACAGCACAGACACACACACAGAGACACACAGATACACACACAGGCATACACACACAGGCATACACACACACACACACACACAGATACACACACAAGCATACACACACACAGAGCACATACATCACAGACACACACACACAGAGCACATACACACACAGCACATACAGCACAGACACACACAGATACACACACACAGAGAACATACAGCACAGACACACACACACACAGGTATACACACACACACAGAGCACATACAGCACAGACACACACACAGGCATGCACACACACGCATACACACACACACACACAGAGCACATACAGCACAGACACACACATACACACACACACACACACAGAGCACATACAGCACAGACACACACACACAGAGCACATACAGCACAGACACACACACACAGCACAGACACACACACACAGAGCACATACAGCACAGACACACACACAGAGCACATACAGCACAGACACACACACAGAGCACATACAGCACAGACACACACACAGAGCACATACAGCACAGACACACACACAGAGCACATACAGCACAGACACACACACACAGCACAGACACACACAGATACACACACAGATACACACACAGATACACACACAGATACACACAGATACACACACAGAGCACATACAGCACAGACACACACACACAGAGCACATACAGCACAGACACACACACACAGCACAGACACACACACACAGAGCACATACAGCACAGACACACACACAGAGCACATACAGCACAGACACACACACAGAGCACATACAGCACAGACACACACACAGAGCACATACAGCACAGACACACACACAGAGCACATACAGCACAGACACACACACACAGCACAGACACACACAGATACACACACAGATACACACACAGATACACACACAGATACACACAGATACACACACACACACAGAGCACATACAGCACAGACACACACACAGAGACACACAACACAGACACACAAAGAACTCAGAATTCTGGGCAGATAATTCTCAGGGACTTATGTGGAAACTGAAATAAAAAGAATTCTTCCAGGAGTACAGAACATTATTTACTCTTCATATAGCAGCGGTTTTACAGTATTTGAAGATGAAATCTCTCCTGCACAGGCATCAGCTGACTAGTCGAGTTATAATGATTCGCTGCTGCCATCTGCTGGCCCAGTTTAGTGTCATAAGGATAGTTACAGAGTCAGGGTGTGAGGGAACAAGCACTTACACATGCTGTCTCTTACCCTTTTGTACAATTAATATTATTATTCTTTATTTTTATGGAGTGGCGTCAACTTCTGTAGCGCTCACAATTTAACTACTAACAGGTGTAAACAGTTTTGTGGCAGCATGTCACAAGCAATGATGTGCACAAGCCACACTAGGGCTCTCACTCCCCTCGTTCTGCTCATCACCGTATGTTACTACCATAGTCAGCACCTGACAATATAGCAGATACCACTGGACAATACAGAGGACAAATCTAACCCAATGAATACAGCTTCTTCCCATTAATTTAACATCAGAAGTAGGACACTAACGGTTATCTAAGTAACAGTGGGGAATATTATTAGTTGTAGCCTCAGCCTCTGTTACCTGCTCTGCATGATCTGATGATTCAGTGAACCACAAAGCAATCGCACATCTCCTTCCATTAGTCACAGCTCGCACACCATGAGGGTTTTCCTCCCCTGAACTAAAAAGGACTAGACGACCGCAGCGAGGGCGAAGCTCAGCCTAAAACAACAGATACGAGGACATAAGGGAAAGATATTGGGGCATCTATATACTGCGACAGGTCACTTTAAAAGCAATAGGCAATATAGATAATATCAGACAAGGCATGAGGACACAAACTGCAACAGATGCAGCGTAAAGGCAGGTAAGTGGCACAGGGGCATAACGTGACAGTAAGAGATGGCACAGGGGCATAAAGCGAGAGTAAGAGATGGCACAGGGGTATAAAGTGACAGTAAGAGATGGCACAGGGGTATAAAGTGACAGTAAGAGATGACACAGGGGTATAACGTGACAGTAAGAGATGGCACAGGGGTATAAAGTGACAGTAAGAGATGGCAAAGAGGTAAAAAGTGACAGTAAGAGATGGCACAGGGGTATAAAGTGACAGTAAGAGATGGCACAGGGGTATAAAGTGACAGTAAGAGATGGCACAGAGGTATAAAGTGACAGTAAGAGATGACACAGAGGTATAAAGTGACAGTAAGAGATGACACAGGGGTATAAAGTGACAGTAAGAGATGGCACAGGGGTATAAAGTGACAGTAAGAGATGACACAGGGGTATAAAGCGACAGTAAGAGATGACACAGGGGTATAAAGCGACAGTAAGAGATGACACAGGGGTATAAAGCGACAGTAAGAGATGGCACAGGGGTATAAAGTGACGGTAAGAGATGGCACAGGGGTATAAAGTGACGGTAAGAGATGACACAGGGGCATAAAGTGACGGTAAGAGATGACACAGGGGTATAACACACAGTGAGAGGGACAGGATATAACACACAGTGAGAGGGACAGGATATAACACACAGTGAGAGGGACAGGATATAACACACAGTGAGAGAGGGACAGGATATAACACACAGTGAGAGGGACAGGATATAACACACAGTGAGAGAGGGACAGGATATAACACACAGTGAGAGGGACAGGATAGTACACACAGTGAGAGAGGGACAGGATATAACACACAGTGAGAGAGGGACAGGATATAACACACAGTGAGAGAGGGACAGGATATAACACACAGTGAGAGGGGGACCAGATATAACACACAGTGAGAGGGGACAGGATATAACACACACAGTGAGAGAGGGACAGGATATAACACACAGTGAGAGAGGGACAGGATATACACACAGTGAGAGAGGGACAGGATATAACACACAGTGAGAGGGGGACAGGATATAACACACAGTGAGGGGGACAGGATATAACACACAGTGAGAGAGGGACAGGATATAACACACAGTGAGAGAGGGACAGGATATAACACACAGTGAGAGAGGGACAGGATATAACACACAGTGAGAGAGGGACAGGATATAACACACAGTGAGAGAGGGACAGGATATAACACACAGTGAGAGAGGGACAGGATATAACACACAGTGAGAGGGGGACAGGATATAACACACAGTGAGAGAGGGACAGGATATAACACACAGTGAGAGGGACAGGATATAACACAGAGTGAGAGAGGGACAGGATATAACACACAGTGAGAGGGGGACAGGATATAACACACAGTGAGAGAGGGACAGGATATAACACACAGTGAGAGAGGGACAGGATATAACACACAGTGAGAGAGGGACAGGATATAACACACAGTGAGAGAGGGACAGGATATAACACACAGTGAGAGAGGGACAGGATATAACACACAGTGAGAGGGACAGGATATAACACACAGTGAGAGAGGGACAGGATATAACACACAGTGAGAGAGGGACAGGATATAACACACAGTGAGAGAGGGACAGGATATAACACACAGTGAGAGGGACAGGATATAACACAGAGTGAGAGAGGGACAGGATATAACACACAGTGAGAGGGGGACAGGATATAACACACAGTGAGAGAGGGACAGGATATAACACACAGTGAGAGAGGGACAGGATATAACACACAGTGAGAGAGGGACAGGATATTACACACAGTGAGAGAGGGACAGGATATAACACACAGTGAGAGGGACAGGATATAACACACAGTGAGAGGGACACAGGATATAACACACAGTGAGAGGGACAGTATATAACACACAGTGAGAGTGTGGACAGGATATAACACACAGTGAGAGAGGGACAGGATATAACACACAGTGAGAGGGACACAGGATATAACACACAGTGAGAGGGACACAGGATATAACACACAGTGAGAGAGGGACAGGATATAACACACAGTGAGAGAGGGACAGGATATAACACACAGTGAGAGAGGGACAGGATATAACACAGAGAGAGAGGGACAGGATATAACACACAGTGAGAGGGGGACAGGATATAACACACAGTGAGAGAGGGACAGGATATAACACACAGTGAGAGAGGGACAGGATATAACACACAGTGAGAGGGACACAGGATATAACACACAGTGAGAGAGGGACAGGATATAACACACAGTGAGAGGGACACAGGATATAACACACAGTGAGAGAGGGACAGGATATAACACACAGTGAGAGGGGGACAGGATATAACACACAGTGAGAGAGGGACAGGATATAACAAACAGTGAGAGAGGGACAGGATATAACACACAGTGAGAGAGGGACAGGATATAACACACAGTGAGAGGGGGACAGGATATAACACACAGTGAGAGAGGGACAGGATATAACACACAGTGAGAGGGACAGGATATAACACAGAGTGAGAGAGGGACAGGATATAACACACAGTGAGAGGGGGACAGGATATAACACACAGTGAGAGAGGGACAGGATATAACACACAGTGAGAGAGGGACAGGATATAACACACAGTGAGAGGGACAGGATATAACACATAGTGAGAGAGGGACAGGATATAACACACAGTGAGAGAGGGACAGGATATAACACACAGTGAGAGAGGGACAGGATATAACACACAGTGAGAGGGACAGGATATAACACAGAGTGAGAGAGGGACAGGATATAACACACAGTGAGAGGGGGACAGGATATAACACACAGTGAGAGAGGGACAGGATATAACACACAGTGAGAGAGGGACAGGATATAACACACAGTGAGAGAGGGACAGGATATAACACACAGTGAGAGAGGGACAGGATATAACACACAGTGAGAGAGGGACAGGATATAACACACAGTGAGAGGGACACAGGATATAACACACAGTGAGAGGGGGACAGGATATAACACACAGTGAGAGAGGGACAGGATATAACACACAGTGAGAGAGGGACAGGATATAACACACAGTGAGAGGGACACAGGATATAACACACAGTGAGAGGGACACAGGATATAACACACAGTGAGAGAGGGACAGGATATAACACACAGTGAGAGAGGGACAGGATATAACACACAGTGAGAGAGGGACAGGATATAACACACAGAGAGAGAGGGACAGGATATAACACACAGTGAGAGGGGGACAGGATATAACACACAGTGAGAGAGGGACAGGATATAACACACAGTGAGAGGGGACAGGATATAACACACAGTGAGAGGGACACAGGATATAACACACAGTGAGAGCGGGGACAGGATATAACACACAGTGAGAGAGGGACAGGATATAACACACAGTGAGAGAGGGACAGGATATAACACACAGTGAGAGAGGGACAGGATATAACACACAGTGAGAGGGACACAGGATATAACACACAGTGAGAGGGACACAGGATATAACACACAGTGAGAGGGACACAGGATATAACACACAGTGAGAGGGACAGGATATAACACACAGTGAGAGAGGGGACAGGATATAACACACAGTGAGAGAGGGACAGGATATAACACACAGTGAGAGAGGGACAGGATATAACACACAGTGAGAGAGGGACAGGATATAACACACAGTGAGAGGGACACAGGATATAACACACAGTGAGAGGGGGACAGGATATAACACACAGTGAGAGAGGGACAGGATATAACACACAGTGAGAGAGGGACAGGATATAACACACAGTGAGAGGGACACAGGATATAACACACAGTGAGAGAGGGACAGGATATAACACACAGTGAGAGAGGGACAGGATATAACACACAGTGAGAGAGGGACAGGATATAACACACAAAGAGAGGGACAGGATATAACACACAAAGAGAGGGACAGGATATAACACACAGTGAGAGGGGGACAGGATATAACACACAGTGAGAGGGACAGGATATAAAACACAGTGAGAGGGGGACAGGATATAACACACAGTGAGAGGGACAGGATATAACACACAGTGAGAGGGACAGGATATAACACACAGTGAGAGAGGGACAGGATATAACACACAGTGAGAGGGGGACAGGATATAACACACAGTGAGAGGGACAGGATATAACACACAGTGAGAGGGGGACAGGATATAACACACAGTGAGAGGGACAGGATATAACACACAGTGAGAGGGACAGGATATAACACACAGTGAGAGAGGGACAGGATATAACACACAGTGAGAGAGGGACAGGATATAACACACAGTGAGAGGGGGACAGGATATAACACACAGTGAGAGGGACAGGATATAACACACAGTGAGAGGGACAGGATATAACACACAGTGAGAGAGGGACAGGATATAACACACAGTGAGAGAGGGACAGGATATAACACACAGTGAGAGGGGGACAGGATATAACACACAGTGAGAGGGACAGGATATAACACACAGTGAGAGGGACACAGGATATAACACACAGTGAGAGGGACAGGATATAACACACAGTGAGAGGGGGACACAGGATATAACACACAGTGAGAGGGACAGGATATAACACACAGTGAGAGGGGGACAGGATATAACACACAGTGAGAGAGGGACAGGATATAACACACAGTGAGAGAGGGACAGGATATAACACACAGTGAGAGAGGGACAGGATATAACACACAGTGAGAGAGGGACAGGATATAACACACAGTGAGAGAGGGACAGGATATAACACACAGTGAGAGGGGGACAGGATATAAACACAGTGAGAGAGGGACAGGATATAACACACAGTGAGAGAGGGACAGGATATAACACACAGTGAGAGAGGGACAGGATATAACACACAGTGAGAGGGACACAGGATATAACACACAGTGAGAGGGACACAGGATATAACACACAGTGAGAGGGACACAGGATATAACACACAGTGAGAGAGGGACACAGGATATAACACACAGTGAGAGAGGGACAGGATATAACACACAGTGAGAGAGGGACAGGATATAACACACAGTGAGAGAGGGACAGGATATAACACACAGTGAGAGGGACAGGATATAACACACAGTGAGAGGGACAGGATATAACACACAGTGAGAGAGGGACAGGATATAACACACAGTGAGAGAGGGACAGGATATAACACACAGTGAGAGAGGGACAGGATATAACACACAGTGAGAGAGGGAACAGGATATAACACACAGTGAGAGAGGGACAGGATAAACCACACAGTGAGAGAGGGACAGGATATAACACACAGTGAGAGAGGGAACAGGATATAAACACACAGTGAGAGAGGGACAGGATATAACACACAGTGAGAGGGACAGGATATAACACACAGTGAGAGGGACAGGATATAACACACAGTGAGAGAGGGACAGGATATAACACCAGTGAGAGAGGGACAGGATATAACACACCAGTGAGAGGGGGACAGGATATAACCACACAGTGAGAGGGAGACAGGATAATAAACAACACAGTGAGAGGGAGACAGGATATAACACACAGTGAGAGGGGGACAGGATATAACACACAGTGAGAGAGGGACAGGATATAACACACAGTGAGAGGGACAGGATATAACACACAGTGAGAGAGGGACACAGGATATAACACACAGTGAGAGGGACACAGGATATAACACACAGTGAGAGGGACAGGATATAACACACAGTGAGAGAGGGACAGGATATAACACACAGTGAGAGAGGGACAGGATATAACACACAGTGAGAGGGGACAGGATATAACACACAGTGAGAGAGGGACAGGATATAACACACAGTGAGAGGGGCACAGGATATAACACACAGTGAGAGAGGGACAGGATATAACACACAGTGAGAGAGGGACAGGATATAACACACAGTGAGAGAGGGGACAGTATAAAACACACAGTGAGAGAGGGACAGGGATATAACACACAGTGAGAGAGGGGACAGGGATATAACACACAGTGAGAGAGGGACAGGATATAACACACAGTGAGAGAGGGACAGGATATAACACACAGTGAGAGAGGGACAGGATATAACACACAGTGAGAGAGGGACAGGATATAACACACAGTGAGAGAGGGACAGGATATAACACACAGTGAGAGAGGGACAGGATATAACACACAGTGAGAGAGGGACAGGATATAACACACAGTGAGAGAGGGACCGGATATAACACACAGTGAGAGAGGGACAGGATATAACACACAGTGAGAGAGGGACAGGATATAACACACAGTGAGAGGGACAGGATATAACACACAGTGAGAGGGACAGGATATAACACACAAAGAGAGGGACAGGATATAACACACAGTGAGAGAGGGACAGGATATAACACACAGTGAGAGGGACAGGATATAACACACAGTGAGAGAGGGACAGGATATAACACACAGTGAGAGGGGGACAGGATATAACACACAGTGAGGGGGACAGGATATAACACACAGTGAGAGGGACAGGATATAACACACAGTGAGAGGGGGACAGGATATAACACACAGTGAGAGGGACAGGATATAACACACAGTGAGAGGGACAGGATATAACACACAGTGAGAGAGGGACAGGATATAACACACAGTGAGAGAGGGACAGGATATAACACACAGTGAGAGGGACAGGATTATAACACACAGTGAGAGGGGACAGGATATATCCACACAGTGAGAGGGGACAGGATATAACACACAGTGATGAGGAGGGACAGGATATAACACACAGTGAGAGAGGGACAGGATATAACACACAGTGAGAGGGGGACAGGATATAACACACAGTGAGAGGGGACAGGATATAACACACAGTGAGAGGGGGACAGGATATAACACACAGTGAGAGGGGGACAGGATATAACACACAGTGAGAGAGGGACAGGATATAACACACAGTGAGAGAGGGACAGGATATAACACACAGTGAGAGAGGTACAGGATATAACACACAGTGAGAGAGGGACAGGATATAACACACAGTGAGAGAGGGACAGGATATAACACACAGTGAGAGGGGGACAGGATATAACACACAGTGAGAGAGGGACAGGATATAACACACAGTGAGAGAGGGACAGGATATAACACAGTGAGAGGGGGACAGGATATAACACACAGTGAGAGTGGGACAGGATATAACACACAGTGAGGAGAGGGGACAGGATATAACCACACAGTGAGAGAGGGACAGGATATAACACACAGTGAGAGAGGGATAGGATATAACACACGTGAGAGAGGGGACAGGATATAACACACAGTGAGCAGGGACAGGATATAAACACAGTGAGAGAGGGACAGGATACTAACACACAGTGAGAGAGGGACAGGATTATAACACACAGTAGAGAGGGACAGGATATAACACACAGTGAGAGAGGGACAGGATATAACACCACAGTGAGAGAGGGACAGGATATAACACACAGTGAGAGAGGGACAGGATATAACACACAGTGAGAGAGGGACAGGATATAACACACAGTGAGAGAGGGACAGGATATAACACACACGTGAGAGAGGGACAGGATATAACACACAGTGAGAGAGGGACAGGATATAACACACAGTGAGAGGGACAGGATATAACACACAGTGAGAGAGGGACAGGATATAACACACAGTGAGAGGGACAGGATATAACACACAGTGAGAGGGACAGGATATAACACACAGTGAGAGAGGGACAGGATATAACACACAGTGAGAGGGACAGGATATAACACACAGTGAGAGGGGACAGGATATAACACACAGTGAGAGAGGGACAGGATATAACACACAGTGAGAGGGGGACAGGATATAACACACAGTGAGAGAGGGACAGGATATAACACACAGTGAGAGGGGGACAGGATATAACACACAGTGAGAGAGGGACAGGATATAACACACAGTGAGAGGGGGACAGGATATAACACACAGTGAGAGGGACAGGATATAACACACAGTGAGAGAGGGACAGGATATAACACACAGTGAGAGGGACAGGATATAACACACAGTGAGAGGGACAGGATATAACACACAGTGAGAGAGGGACAGGATATAACACACAGTGAGAGGGACAGGATATAACACACAGTGAGAGGGGGACAGGATATAACACACAGTGAGAGAGGGACAGGATAACACACAGTGAGAGGGGGACAGGATATAACACACAGTGAGAGGGACAGGATATAACACACAGTGAGAGGGGGACAGGATATAACACACAGTGAGGGGACAGGATATAACACACAGTGAGAGGGACAGGATATAACAAACAGTGAGAGAGGGACAGGATATAACACACAGTGAGAGGGACAGGATATAACACACAGTGAGAGAGGGACAGGATATAACACACAAAGAGAGGGACAGGATATAACACACAAAGAGAGGGACAGGATATAACACACAAAGAGAGGGACAGGATATAACACACAAAGAGAGGGACAGGATATAACACACAGTGAGAGGGGGACAGGATATAACACACAGTGAGAGGGACAGGATATAACACACAGTGAGAGAGGGACAGGATATAACACACAGTGAGAGGGACAGGATATAACACACAGTGAAGGGACAGGATATAACACACAGTGAGAGGGGGACAGGATATAACACACAGTGAGAGGGACAGGATATAACACACAGTGAGAGGGGGACAGGATATAACACACAGTGAGAGGGGGACAGGATATAACACACAGTGAGAGGGGGACAGGATATAACACACAGTGAGGGGGACAGGATATAACACACAGTGAGAGGGACAGGATATAACACACAGTGAGAGAGGGACAGGATATAACACACAGTGAGAGAGGGACAGGATATAACACACAGTGAGAGAGGGACAGGATATAACACACAGTGAGAGAGGGACAGGATATAACACACAGTGAGAGAGGGACAGGATATAACACACAGTGAGAGAGGGACAGGATATAACACACAGTGAGAGAGGGACAGGATATAACACACAGTGAGAGAGGGACAGGATATAACACACAGTGAGAGAGGGACAGGATATAACACACAGTGAGAGAGGGACAGGATATAACACACAGTGAGGGTGACAGGATATAACACACAGTGAGAGAGGGACAGGATATAACACACAGTGAGAGAGGGACAGGATATAACACACAGTGAGAGGGGGACAGGATATAACACACAGTGAGAGAGGGACAGGATATAACACACAGTGAGAGAGGGACAGGATATAACACACAGTGAGAGAGGGACAGGATATAACACACAGTGAGAGGGACAGGATATGAACACACAGATGAGAGGGGACAGGATATAACACACAGTGAGAGAGGGACAGGATATAACACACAGTGAGAGGGACAGGATATAACACACAGTGAGAGTAGGGACAGGATATAACACACAGTGAGGGGGACAGGATATAACACACAGTGAGAGGGACAGGATATAACACACAGTGAGAGGGACAGGATATAACACACAGTGAGAGGGACAGGATATAACACACAGGTGAGAGGAGGGGACAGGATATAACACACAGTGAGAGGGACAGGATATAAACACACAGTGAGAGGGGGACAGGATATAACACACAGTGAGAGAGGGACAGGATATAACACACAGTGAGAGGGACAGGATATAACACACAGTGAGAGAGGGACAGGATTATACACACAGTGAGAGAGGGACAGGAATATAACACACAGTGAGAGGGGGACAGGATATAAACACACAGTGAGAGGGCGACAGGATATAACACACAGTGAGCAGGGGACAGGATATAACACACAGTGAGAGAGGGACAGGATATAACACACAGTGAGAGAGGGGACAGGATATAACACACAGTGAGAGAGGGACAGGATATAACACACAGTGAGAGGGGACAGGATATAACACACGGAGTGAGAGGGACACAGGGATATAACACACAGTGAGAGAGGGACAGGATATAACACACAGTGAGAGAGGGGAACACAGGATATAACACACAGTGAGAGCGGACAGGATATAACACACAGTGAGAGAGGGACAGGATATAACACACAGTGAGAGGAGGGACAGGATATAACACACAGTGAGAGAGGGGACAGGATATAACACACAGTGAGAGAGGGACAGGATATAACACACAGTGAGAGAGGGGACAGGATATAACACACAGTGAGAGAGGGACAGGGATATACACACACAGTGAGAGGGGGACAGGATATAACACACAGTGAGAGAGGGACAGGATATAACACACCAGTGAGAGGGGACAGGATATAACACACAAAGAGAGGGACAGGATATAACACACAGTGAGAGAGGGACAGGATATAACACACAGTGAGAGAGGGACAGGATATAACACACAGTGAGAGAGGGACAGGATATAACACACAGTGAGAGAGGGACAGGATATAACACACAGTGAGAGGGGGACAGGATAAAACACACAGTGAGAGAGGGACAGGATAAAAAACACACAGAGAGAGAGGGACAGGATATAACACACAGTGAGAGAGGGACAGGATATAACACACAGTGAGAGAGGGACAGGATATAACACACAGTGAGAGAGGGACAGGATATAACACACAAAGAGAGGGACAGGATATAACACACATAGAGAGGGGACAGAGATATAACACACAGAGAGAGAGGGACAGGATATAACACACAGTGAGAGAGGGACAGGATATAACACACAGTGAGAGAGGGACAGGATATAACACACAGTGAGAGAGGACAGGTATAACACACAGTGAGAGAGGACAAGGATATAACACACAGTGAGAGAGGGACAGGATATAACACACAGTGAGAGAGGGACAGGATATAACACACAGTGAGAGGGGACAGGATATAACACACAGTGAGAGGGGGGACAGGATATAACACACAGTGTAGAGGAGGGACAGGATATAACACACAGTGAGAGAGGGACAGGATATAACACACAGTGAGAGAGTGGGACAGGATATAACACACTGTGAGAGGGACAGGATATAACACACAGTGAGAGGGGACCAGGATATAACACACAGTGAGAGAGGACAGGATATAACACACAGTGAGAGAGGGACAGGATATAACACACAGTGAGAGGGACAGGATATAACACACAGTGAGAGAGGGGACAGGATATAACACACAGTGAGAGAGGGACAGGATATAACACACAGTGAGAGAGGGACACGGATATAACACACAGTGAGAGAGGGGACAGATACTAACACACAGTGAGAGAGGGGACAGGATATAACACACAGTGAGAGGGGGACAGGTTATAACCACACAGTGAGAGAGGGACAGGATATAACACACAGTGAGAGCGGGACAGGATATTAACACACAGTGAGAGAGGGACAGGATATAGCACACAGTGAGAGAGGGACAGGATATAACACACAGTGAGAGAGGGACAGGATATAACACACAGTGAGAGAGGGACAGGATATAACACACAGTGAGGAGGGGACAGGATATAACACACAGTGAGAGAGGGGACCAGGATATAACACACAGTGAGAGGGGGACAGGATATAACACACAGTGATGTGGGGACAGGATATAACACACAGTGAGAGAGGGGAAGGATATAACACACAGTGAGAGAGGGACAGGATATAACACACAGTGAGAGAGGGACAGGATATAACACACAGTGAGAGAGGGACAGGATATAACACACAGTGAGAGGGACAGGATATAACACACAGAGAGAGAGGGACAGGATATAACACACAGAGAGAGAGGGACAGGATATAACACACAGTGAGAGGGGGGACAGGATATAACACACAGTGAGAGGGGGACAGGATATAACACACAGTGAGAGAGGGACAGGATATAACACACAGTGAGAGTGGGACAGGATATAACACACAGTGAGAGAGGGACAGGATATAACACACAGTGAGAGAGGGACAGGATATAACACACAGTGAGAGAGGGACAGGATATAACACACAGTGAGAGAGGGACAGGATATAACACACAGTGAGAGGGGGACAGGATATAACACACAGTGAGAGAGGGACAGGATATAACACACAGTGAGAGAGGGACAGGATATAACACACAGTGAGAGAGGGACAGGATATAACACACAGTGAGAGGGGGACAGGATATAACACACAGTGAGAGAGGGGGACAGGATATAACACACAGTGAGCAGCGGAGGGACAGGATATAACACACAGTGAGGAAGGGACAGGATATAACACACAGTGAGAGAGGGACAGGATATAACACACAGTGAGAGAGGGACAGGTTATAACACACAGTGAGAGAGGGACAGGGTATAACACACAGTGAGAGAGGGACAGGATATAACACACAGAGAGAGATGGGACAGGATATAACACCAGTGAGAGAGGGACAGGATATAACACACCAGTGAGAGGAGGGACAGGATATAACACACAGTGAGAGAGGGACAGGATATAACACACAGTGAAGAGGGGGACAGGATATAACACACAGTGAGAGAGGGAACAGGAATATAAACACCCAGTGAGAGAGGGGACAGGATATAACACACAGTGAGAGAGGGACAGGATATAACACACAGTGGAGAGGGGAGCAGGATATAACCACACAGAGAGAGAGGGGACAGGATATAACACACAGTGGAGAGGGGACAGGATATAAAACACACAGTGAGAGGGGACAGGGATATAACACACAGTGAGAGGGACAGGATATAACACACAGTGAGAGAGGGACAGGATATAACACACAAAGAGAGGGACAGGATATAACACACAAAGAGAGGGACAGGATATAACACACAAAGAGAGGGACAGGATATAACACACAGTGAGAGGGGGACAGGATATAACACACAGTGAGAGGGACAGGATATAACACACAGTGAGAGAGGGACAGGATATAACACACAGTGAGAGAGGGACAGGATATAACACACAGTGAGAGGGACAGGATATAACACACAGTGAGAGGGGGACAGGATATAACACACAGTGAGAGGGGGACAGGATATAACACACAGTGAGAGGGGGACAGGATATAACACACAGTGAGAGGGGACAGGATATAACACACAGTGAGAGAGGGACAGGATATAACACAGTGAGAGAGGGACAGGATATAACACACAGTGAGAGAGGGACAGGATATAACACACAGTGAGAGAGGGACAGGATATAACACACAGTGAGAGAGGGACAGGATATAACACACAGTGAGAGAGGGACAGGATATAACACACAGTGAGAGAGGACAGGATATAACACACAGTGAGAGAGGGACAGGGATATAACACACAGTGAGAGAGGGCCAGGATATAACACACAGTGAGAGGGGACAGGATATAACACCACAGTGAGAGGGGACAGGATATAACACACAGGTGAGAGGGGGACAGGATATAACACACAGTGAGAGAGGGACAGGATATAACACACAGTGAGAGAGGGACAGGATAAAACACACAGTGAGAGAGGACAGTATATAACACACAGTGAGAGAGGGACAGGATAAACCCACAGTGAGAGAGGGACAGGATATAACACACAGTGAGAGGGGACAGGATATAACACACAGTGAGAGGGGGACAGGATATAACACACAGTGAGAGAGGGACAGGATATAACACACAGTGAGAGAGGGACAGGATATAACACACAGTGAGAGAGGGGACCGGATATAACAACACAGTGAGAGAGGCGACAGGATATAACACACAGCTGAGAGGGGGACAGGAATATAACACACAGTGAGAGAGGGTACAGGATATAACACACAGTGAGAGAGGGACAGGATATAACACACAGTTAGAGAGGGACAGGATATAACACAAGTGAGAGAGGGACAGGATATAACACACAGTGAGAGAGGGACCAGGATATAACACACAGAGAGAGGGACAGGATATAACACACAGAGAGAGGGACAGGATATAACACACAAAGAGAGGGACAGGATATAACACACAGTGAGAGAGGGACAGGATATAACACACAGTGAGAGAGGGACAGGATATAACACACAGAGAGAGGGACAGGATATAACACACAGTGATGAGAGGACAGGATATAACACACAGTGAGAGAGGGACAGGATATAACACACAGTGAGAGAGGGAGTGAGAGAGGGACAGGATATAACACAGAGTGAGAGGGACAGGATATAACACACAGTGAGAGAGGGGACAGGATATCACACAACAGTGTAGAGGGACAGGATATAACACACAGTGAGAGAGGGACAGGATATAACACACAGTGAGAGAGGGACAGGATATAACACACAGTGAGAGAGGGGACAGGATATAACACACAGTGAGAGGGGGACAGGATATAACACACAGTGAGAGAGGGACAGGATATAACACACAGTGAGAGAGGGGACAGGATATAACACACAGTGAGAGGGACAGGATATAACACACAGTGAGAGAGGGACAGGATATAACACACAGTGAGAGAGGGACAGGATATAACACACAGTGAGAGAGGGACAGGATATAACACACAGTGAGAGGGGGACAGGATATAACACACAGTGAGAGAGGGACAGGATATAACACACAGTGAGAGGGGGACAGGATATAACACACAGTGAGAGAGGGACAGGATATAACACACAGTGAGAGAGGGACAGGATATAACACACAGTGAGAGAGGGACAGGATATAACACACAGTGAGAGAGGGACAGGATATAACACACAGTGAGAGAGGGACAGGATATAACACACAGTGAGAGGGACAGGATATAACACACAAAGAGAGGGACAGGATATAACACACAAAGAGAGGGACAGGATATAACACACAGTGAGAGTGGGACAGGATATAACCCACAGTGAGAGGGACAGGATATAACACACAGTGAGAGAGGGACAGGATATAACACACAGTGAGAGGGGGACAGGATATAACACACAGTGAGGGGGGACAGGATATAACACACAGTGAGAGGGACAGGATATAACACACAGTGAGAGAGGGACAGGATATAACACACAGTGAGAGAGGGACAGGATATAACACACAGTGAGAGAGGGACAGGATATAACACACAGTGAGAGAGGGACAGGATATAACACACAGTGAGAGAGGACAGGATATAACACACAGTGAGAGAGGGACAGGATATAACACACAGTGAGAGAGGGACAGGATATAACACACAGTGAGAGAGGGACAGGATATAACACACAGTGAGAGAGGGACAGGATATAACACACAGTGAGGGGGACAGGATATAACACACAGTGAGAGGGACAGGATATAACACACAGTGAGAGGGGGACAGGATATAACACACAGTGAGAGGGGGACAGGGTATAACACACAGTGAGAGGGGGACAGGATATAACACACAGTGAGAGAGGGACAGGATATAACACACAGTGAGAGGGGACAGGATATAACACACAGTGAGAGAGGGACAGGATATAACACACAGTGAGAGAGGGACAGGATATAACACACAGTGAGAGAGGGACAGGATATAACACACAGTGAGAGGGGGACAGGATATAACACACAGTGAGAGAGGGACAGGATATAACACACAGTGAGAGAGGGACAGGATATAACACACAGTGAGAGAGGGACAGGATATAACACACAGTGAGAGGGGGACAGGATATAACACACAGTGAGAGAGGGACTAGGATATAACACACAGTGAGAGAGGGACAGGATATAACACACAGTGAGAGAGGACAGGATATAACACACAGTGAGAGGGACAGGATATAACACACAGTGAGAGAGGGGACAGGATATAACACACAGTGAGAGAGGGACAGGATATAACACACAGTGAGAGGGAGACAGGATATAACACACAGTGAGAGGGGGACAGGATATAACACACAGTGAGAGAGGGACAGGATATAACACACAGTGAGAGGGGGACAGGATATAACACACAGTGAGAGAGGGACAGGATATAACACACAGTGAGAGGGACAGGATATAACACACAGTGAGAGGGACAGGATATAACACACAAAGAGAGGGACAGGATATAACACACAAAGAGAGGGACAGGATATAACACACAGTGAGAGAGGGACAGGATATAACACACAGTGAGAGAGGGACAGGATATAACACACAGTGAGAGGGGGACAGGATATAACACACAGTGAGAGGGGGACAGGATATAACACACAGTGAGAGGGGGACAGGATATAACACACAGTGAGAGGGACAGGATATAACACACAGTGAGAGGGGGACAGGATATAACACACAGTGAGAGAGGGACAGGATATAACACACAGTGAGAGAGGGACAGGATATAACACACAGTGAGAGAGGGACAGGATATAACACACAGTGAGAGAGGGACAGGATATAACACACAGTGAGAGAGGGACAGGATATAACACACAGTGAGAGAGGGACAGGATATAACACACAGTGAGAGAGGGACAGGATATAACACACAGTGAGAGGGACAGGATATAACACACAGTGAGAGGGACAGGATATAACACACAGTGAGAGAGGGACAGGATATAACACACAGTGAGAGGGACAGGATATAACACACAGTGAGAGGGACAGGATATAACACACAGTGAGAGGGGGACAGGATATAACACACAGTGAGAGAGGGACAGGATATAACACACAGTGAGAGTGGGACAGGATATAACACACAGTGAGAGAGGGACAGGATATAACACACAGTGAGAGAGGGACAGGATATAACACACAGTGAGAGGGGGACAGGATATAACACACAGTGAGAGGGGGACAGGATATAACACACAGTGAGAGAGGGACAGGATATAACACACAGTGAGAGAGGGACAGGATATAACACACAGTGAGAGGGGGACAGGATATAACACACAGTGAGAGAGGGACAGGATATAACACACAGTGAGAGGGGGACAGGATATAACACACAGTGAGAGAGGGACAGGATATAACACATAGTGAGAGGGACAGGATATAACACACAGTGAGAGAGGGACAGGGTATAACACACAGTGAGAGGGGGACAGGATATAACACACAGTGAGAGACGGACAGGATATAACACACAGTGAGAGAGGGACAGGATATAACACACAGTGAGAGAGGGACAGGATATAACACACAGTGAGAGGGGGACAGGATATAACACACAGTGAGAGAGGGACAGGATATAACACACAGTGAGAGAGGGACAGGGTATAACACACAGTGAGAGGGGGACAGGATATAACACACAGTGAGAGGGGGACAGGATATAACACACAGTGAGAGGGGGACAGGATATAACACACAGTGAGAGAGGGACAGGATATAACACACAGTGAGAGGGACAGGATATAACACACAGTGAGAGGGACAGGATATAACACACAGTGAGAGGGGGACAGGATATAACACACAGTGAGAGGGACAGGATATAACACACAGTGAGAGGGGGACAGGATATAACACACAGTGAGAGGGGGACAGGATATAACACACAGTGAGAGGGGGACAGGATATAACACACAGTGAGAGGGACAGGATATTAGAGGGGATACTAAGAGGAGGGAATAAGTAGGAATCATGCTATTATATCTTTAGGCGTTAATCACGTAGGACAGAAGTGCATTCCACTTACGGTCACTGTTGAGCTATCAAGTTCTGTGAAGAACAAATCCCCCCCTTGGAAATCTTCATTTAGGTACAAGACCCCACTGCAGAGAACACAGGTTATACGGCCATGTGATGACACAAGCTAGTGTATAGTTACTAGAATAAATCAAGACAAATATACAGGGACTCACAATGCTCACTGTGCTAAGCATGACTAGGAGCCCTGGGCCCATTCATACCTATAGTCGCGGTGCACATATGCTGGAGGCTCTCGCCAGCACTTCCTCTCTTCAGGATCCAGTAGACAGTTATCTGCATGAACCGGGTGACTGAGATCCGCACGGCCCTCTTGCTCTCCTGGAATATTGGTGCACAGGGGAGAACAGAGTAATTAGATTCACTAATACAGAGCAAGAGAACCCCCTGCAAGAGGACATACATTTGCAGACCACATTCATCAGTTAGCGTGAGCTACTTTAAAGGGACATAAAACGACTTGGGATAGAAACATAATATAATATGTACTTGAATGACTTTACCTGCAAATGCATACTGCAGTGCCTCCCCATTAACCCTTTCTTTTTAGTTTCTGAATTGTACAGCTCTAACTCCCCCCACACATTTCCTTCTATGGCTGTATCTATATCTATTGCTGTTTTAGTAGAATGCAAAAGTGCATAGGGATTATCTGCTGGAGCTGCCTAGAAGCTGTGAACTAAGGTGAAATACAATGCCTGTGTCTTATACTGATAAATAAGGGGGTGGAGTTGTCTGTTCCAGGCAGCTTAGCTATGTAATTCATTTTGCTTATTTTTGGAAATTATTTTAAAGGGACAGTCTACACCTAAAACAACCTTAATCCATCCGTTAGATAATGTTCAGATTTTTTTTGCTCACCCCTGCAACCATATCGAGACTTGTACACATCCAGAGTTATTCTCCATGAAAAGTTAGATTCTGACTGTTAGAAATGGCCGCTCCGATCCGCCCACACAATACGTCACCCACTCTCTTAGTTTGCACCGTCCAATAAAAAACTGATCACCAATTAAAAAACTGTATCGCGCATTCATTGCTTCGCGCATGCGCAACGTAACTGGGAACCAAGTATCCGGAACCAAAGTTTCGATCTATGTTTTTACCACTATGAATTCACAGAAGTACCAGTGTTTATTTATTGTAAGTATTCGTACACAGTCTGCAAACTAACAAGATTAGTTTATCGCATTTAATTAACTTTTATTTACCTATTATTTAGCAATGCGGCTTTAGTTTACTTCCGCAGAGGGAAAGAAAAAAAGAGTTACCCGTTCTGTGTGTGCAGAGATAACAATTACCGACTTCCGGTTTTGAGCTGAGGATAATTGCGCATGCGTATTAGGGTCTAATGAGGTCACTGTTTAGTCCGTGCACGAGTGTTATAGGGAAAGATCAGGACTCGAGAAGACAGGAGGAGAAGCTAATGGGAGGAGTTAAACAGCCATGTTTGAATCAAGGAATAAAAACTATTTTTCTGAAAAAGTGGGTAAGCGGATACACGAAAATAGGGGTCCAGGGTATCAATATAATTGTAATCATGAGATCGTAACTATGGGGTAACGTTGTTTTAGGTGTAGACTGTCCCTTTAATATACTTGCCAGCAATTGTTAAACAATTTCTTTATGCAAACTATTTTTTAATGAATTAGCCCTTTTAGAATATGCACAGATCTCAACCTGTTTTATGGCGCTTTAAAGGGAGAGTCAAGTAAAAAAAAAACCTTTCATGATTTAAATAGGGCATGTGATTTTATTGGATCTTACAAATGAACACTAGGGTCCCTAGGGGCTTGAACTCAGATTGGGACATTAAACTTTATGTTGACTGATCCAATGAGTGAATGAATGAACAAATTAGCCATTACTGTAACCTTCCTGGTGTGTAAAAATATGATAATTATTTACTCTGAGTAGGATGTACCCCAATAGTAACTTGATTATCTGTTGAATTATATTATAATGTTCTCATAGATACAGTTATAACATGGATACTATAATGCATTTTAATTATATTTTTAGAGCATACTGTTCTGAAAAATGGGGGCAATAGGATTCTTTATTTGTATGTGAGGATGAGTTCCTAAAATACAGTGAGTATATATATATATATATATATATATATATATATATATATATATATATATATATATATATATATATATATATATATATATAATGTTTAATTAATATTCAGCTATTCTTTGCAAATCATACAACTCCCATGAAATGAATTTGTATTCCTTTCAATTTAAACTATGTTTAGAAGTTTGAAGCATATTTGTAATCCATGTCTGTATACGATATTTGCATTCATTTGTGTATGTGTGATATCCAATTATATTCACCTCCTTGTGACACTCATTAATTGGGGATGTGTCTGCACTCTTTATTAGGGGAGTGAAACAGGGTGATGAGAAGGGTCATTGATAAAGTTAATACCTACGAAACGCGTTTGACCTATTGCTCCTGACGGCAAGATTTGCCTTTTAGTGACTTCCAATAAAGAAGCTTTTATTCTTAAGCACGGAGTGGCGGCTTTGATTCCTTACCCTGATCTACCCCCTTTTGGCGTGCGAGGACTTGGTTTCTTTGAATCATGTGATTTTATACAACTTTCCAATTGACTTTTATTACCAATTTTGCTTTGTTCTCTTGGTATTCTTAGTTGAAAGCTAAACCTAGGAGGTTCATATGCTAATTTCTTAGAACTTGAAGGCCACCTCTAATCTGAAAGCATTTTGACAGTTTTCACCACTAGACGGCGTTAGTTCATGTGTTTCATATAGATAACATTGAGCTCAGGCACGTGAAGCTCCTAGGAGCAAGCACTGATAGGCTAAAAAGCAAGTCTGTCAAAAGAACTTAAATAAGGGGGCAGTTTGCAGAGGCTTAGATACAAGGTAATCACAGAGGTAAAAAGTATATTATTATAACTGTGTTGGTTATGCAAAAACAGAATTTATGCTTACCTGATAAATTACTTTCTCCAACGGTGTGTCCGGTCCACGGCGTCATCCTTACTTGTGGGATATTCTCTTCCCCAACAGGAAATGGCAAAGAGCCCAGCAAAGCTGGTCACATGATCCCTCCTAGGCTCCGCCTTCCCCAGTCATTCGACCGACGTAAAGGAGGAATATGCATAGGAGAAATCATATGATACCGTGGTGACTGTAGTTAGAGAAAATAATTCATCAGACCTGATTAAAAAACCAGGGCGGGCCGTGGACCGGACACACCGTTGGAGAAAGTAATTTATCAGGTAAGCATAAATTCTGTTTTCTCCAACATAGGTGTGTCCGGTCCACGGCGTCATCCTTACTTGTGGGAACCAATACCAAAGCTTTAGGACACGGATGATGGGAGGGAACAAATCAGGTCGCCTAGATGGAAGGCACCACGGCTTGCAAAACCTTTCTCCCAAAAATAGCCTCATATGAAGCAAAAGTATCAAATTTGTAGAATTTGGTAAAAGTGTGCAGTGAAGACCAAGTCGCTGCCTTACATATCTGATCAACAGAAGCCTCGTTCTTGAAGGCCCATGTGGAAGCCACAGCCCTAGTGGAGTGAGCTGTGATTCTTTCAGGAGGCTGCCGTCCGGCAGTCTCATAAGCCAAACGGATAATGCTTTTAAGCCAGAAAGAGAGAGAGGTAGAAGTTGCTTTATGACCTCTCCTTTTACCAGAATAAACAACAAACAAAGAAGATGTTTGTCTGAAATCCTTAGTAGCTGCTAAGTAAAATTTAAGAGCACGAACCACATCCAAGTTGTGCAACAAACGTTCCTTCTTTGAAACTGGATTAGGACACAAAGAAGGCACGACTATCTCCTGGTTAATATTTTTGTTAGAAACAACTTTCGGAAGAAAACCAGGTTTAGTACGCAAAACCACCTTATCTGCATGGAACACCAGATATGGAGGAGAACACTGCAGAGCAGATAACTCTGAAACTCTTCTAGCAGAAGAAATTGCAACCAAAAACAAAACTTTCCAAGATAATAACTTTATATCAACGGAATGTAGGGGTTCAAACGGAATCCCCTGAAGAACTGAAAGAACTAGATTGAGACTCCAGGGAGGAGTCAAATTTTTGTAAACAGGCTTGATCCTAACCAGAGCCTGAACAAAAGCTTGAACGTCTGGCACAGCCGCCAGCTTTTTGTGAAGTAAAACAGATAAAGCAGAAATCTGTCCCTTCAAAGAACTTGCAGATAATCCTTTCTCCAAACCTTCTTGAAGAAAGGATAGAATCCTAGGAATTTTTACCTTGTTCCATGGGAATCCTTTAGATTCACACCAACAGATATACCTTTTCCATATTTTATGGTAGATTTTTCTAGTTACAGGCTTTCTAGCCTGAACAAGAGTATCAATGACAGAATCTGAGAACCCTCGCCTTGATAAAATCAAGCGTTCAATCTCCAAGCAGTCAGTTGGAGTGAGGCCAGATTCGGATGTTCGAACGGACCTTGAACAAGAAGGTCCTGTCTCAGAGGTAGCGTCCATGGTGGAGCTGATGACATATTCACCAGGTCTGCATACCAAGTCCTGCGTGGCCACGCAGGAGCTATCAAGATCACCGATACCCTCTCCTGTTTTATCCTGGCTACCAGCCTGGGAATGAGAGGAAACGGTGGGAACACATAAGCTAGGTTGAAGGTCCAAGGTGCTACTAGTGCATCCACTAGAGCCGCCTTGGGATCCCTGGATCTGGACCCGTAGGAAGGAACCTTGAAGTTCTGGCGAGACGCCATCAGATCCATGTCTGGGATGCCCCATAATTGAGTTATGTGGGCAAAGATTTCCGGATGGAGTTCCCACTCCCCCGGATGAAAAGTCTGACGACTCAGAAAATCCGCTTCCCAATTTTCCACTCCTGGGATGTGGATTGCAGACAAGTGGCAGGAGTGAGTCTCCGCCCATTGAATTATTTTGGTCACTTCTTCCATCGCCAGAGAACTCCTTGTTCCCCCCTGATGGTTGATATACGCAACCGTCGTCATGTTGTCTGATTGAAACCTTATGAATTTGGCCTTTGCTAGCTGAGGCCAAGCCTTGAGAGCATTGAATATCGCTCTCAGTTCCAGAATGTTTATCGGTAGCAGAGATTCTTCCCGAGACCAAAGACCCTGAGCTTTCAGGGGTTCCCAGACCGCGCCCCAGCCCACCAGACTGGCGTCGGTCGTGACAATGACCCACTCTGGTCTGCGGAAGCTCATCCCTTGTGACAGGTTGTCCAGGGTCAGCCACCAACGGAGGGAATCTCTGGTCCTCTGATCTACTTGTATCGTCGGAGACAAGTCTGAATAATCCCCATTCCACTGTCTGAGCATGCACAGTTGTAATGGTCTTAGATGAATTCGCGCAAAAGGAACTATGTCCATTGCCGCAACCATCAAACCTATTACTTCCATGCACTGCGCTATGGAAGGAAGAAGAACAGAATGAAGTACTTGACAAGAGTTTAGAAGTTTTGATTTTCTGGCTTCTGTCAGAAAAATCCTCATTTCTAAGGAGTCTATTATTGTTCCCAAGAAGGGGACTCTTGTTGACGGAGATAGAGAACTTTTCTCTACGTTCACTTTCCACCCGTGAGATCTGAGAAAGGCCAGGACAATGTCCGTATGAGCCTTTGCTTGTGACAGAGACGACGCTTGAATCAGAATGTCGTCCAAGTAAGGTACTACTGCAACGCCCCTCGGTCTTAGCACCGCTAGAAGGGACCCTAGTACCTTTGTGAAAATTCTTGGGGCAGTGGCTAATCCGAATGGAAGTGCCACAAACTGGTAATGTTTGTCCAGAAAGGCGAACCTTAGGAACTGATGATGTTCCTTGTGGATAGGAATATGTAGATACGCATCCTTTAAATCCACCGTGGTCATGAATTGACCTTCCTGGATGGTAGGAAGAATTGTTCGAATGGTTTCCATCTTGAACGATGGAACCCTGAGAAATGTGTTTAAGATCTTGAGATCCAAGATTGGTCTGAATGTTCCCTCTTTTTTTGGAACTATGAACAGGTTGGAGTAGAATCCCATCCCTTGTTCCTTTAACGGAACAGGATGAATCACTCCCATTCTTAACAGGTCTTCTACACAATGTAAGAATGCCTGTTTTTTTATGTGGTCTGAAGACAATTGAGACCTGTGGAACCTTCCCCTTGGGGGTAGCTCCTTGAATTCCAGAAGATAACCTTGGGAGACTATTTCTAGGGCCCAAGGATCCAGAACATCTCTTGCCCATGCCTGAGCGAAGAGAGAAAGTCTGCCCCCCACCAGATCCGGTCCCGGATCGGGGGCCAACATCTCATGCTGTCTTTGTAGCAGTAGCAGGCTTCTTGGCCTGCTTACCTTTGTTCCAGCCTTGCATTGGCCTCCAGGCTGGCTTGGCTTGAGACGTATTACCCTCTTGCTTAGAGGGTGTAGAACTTGAGGCTGGTCCGTTTCTGCGAAAGGGACGAAAATTAGGCTTATTTTTAGCCTTGAAAGACCTATCCTGAGGAAGGGCATGGCCCTTTCCCCCAGTGATATCTGAAATAATCTCTTTCAAGTCAGGGCCAAACAGCGTTTTCCCCTTGAAAGGAATATTAAGCAATTTGTTCTTGGATGACGCATCCGCTGACCAAGACTTTAGCCAAAGCGCTCTGCGCGCCACAATAGCAAACCCTGAATTTTTCGCCGCTAATCTAGCTAATTGCAAGGTAGCGTCTAGAGTAAAAGAATTAGCCAATTTAAGAGCACGAATTCTGTCCATAATCTCCTCATAAGAGGTATCTTTATCTAGCGACTTTTCTAGTTCATCAAACCAGAAACACGCGGCTGTAGTAACAGGAACAATGCATGAAATTGGCTGTAGAAGGTAACCTTGCTGAACAAACATCTTTTTAAGCAAACCTTCTAACTTTTTATCCATAGGATCTTTGAAAGCACAACTATCTTCTATGGGGATAGTAGTGCGTTTGTTTAAAGTAGAGACCGCCCCCTCGACCTTAGGGACTGTCTGCCATAAGTCCTTTCTGGGGTCGACTATAGGAAACAATTTCTTAAATATAGGGGGAGGGACAAAAGGTATGCCGGGCCTTTCCCATTCTTTGTTTACAATATCCGCCACCCGCTTGGGTATAGGAAAAGCTTCGGGGGGCACCGGGACCTCTAGGAACTTGTCCATCTTACATAATTTCTCTGGAATGACCAAATTGTCACAATCATCCAGAGTAGATAACACCTCCTTAAGCAGAGCGCGGAGATGTTCCAATTTAAATTTGAACGTAATAACATCAGGTTCAGCTTGTTGAGAAATTTTTCCTGAATCTGAAATTTCTCCCTCAGACAAAACCTCCCTAGCCCCTTCAGACTGGTGTAAGGGCATGTCAGAACCATTATCATCTGCGCCCTCATGCTCTTCAGTATCTAAAACAGAGCAGTCGCGCTTTCGCTGATAAGTGGGCATTTTGGCTAAAATGTTTTTAATAGAATTATCCATTACAGCCGTTAATTGTTGCATAGTAAGAAGAATAGGCGCACTAGATGTACTAGGGGCCTCTTGTGTGGGCAAGACTGGTGTAGACACATAAGGGGATGATGCAGTACCATGCTTACTCCCCTCACTAGAGGAATCATCTTGGGCATCATTTTCACTATCACATGCATCACATCTATTTAAATGAGAAGGAACTTTGGCTTCCTGACATACTGAACATAGTCTATCTGATGGTACAGACATGTTAAACAGGCATAAACTTGATAACAAAGTACAAAAAACGTTTTAAAATAAAACCGTTACTGTCACTTTAAATTTTAAACTGAACACACTTTATTACTGAATATGCGAAAAAGTATGAAGGAATTGTCCAAAATTCACCAAAATTTCACCACAGTGTCATAAAGCCTTGAAAGTATTGCACACCAAATTTGAAAGTTTTAACTCTTAAAATAACGGAACCGGAGCCGTTTTTACATTTAACCCCTATACAGTCCCTGGTATCTGCTTTGCTGAGACCCAACCAAGCCCAGAGGGGAATACGATACCAAATGACGCCTTCAGCACGCTTTTTCAGTGTATCAGAGCTCCTCACACATGCATCTGCATGCTTTGATTCCCAAAAACAACTGCGCATTAGTGGCGCGAAACTGAGGCTCTGCCTATGACTAGAGAAGGCCCCCAGTGAAAAAGGTGTCCATTACAGTGCCTGCCGTTTTTATTATCAAAATTCCCAGATAAAAACAACTCCTCAGAGTAACAAACCATAAAACATGCTTATAAAACAAACGTTTTAGCCCAGAAAAATGTCTACCAGTCTTTAAAGCCCTTGTGAAGCCCTTTATAAATTGTTATTAAAATGGCTTACCGGATCCCATAGGGAAAATGACAGCTTCCAGCATTACCAAGTCTTGTTAGAAATGTGTCATACTTCAAGCAGTAAAAGTCTGCACACTGTTCCCCCCAACTGAAGTTACTTCATCTCAACAGTCCTGTGTGGAAACAGCCATCGATTTTAGTAACGGTTGCTAAAATCATCTTCCTCTTACAAACAGAAATCTTCATCTCCTTTCTGTTTCAGAGTAAATAGTACATACCAGCACTATTTTAAAATAACAAACTCTTGATTGAAGCAATAAAACTACATTTAAACACCAAAAAACTCTAAGCCATCTCCGTGGAGATGTTGCCTGTACAACGGCAAAGAGAATGACTGGGGAAGGCGGAGCCTAGGAGGGATCATGTGACCAGCTTTGCTGGGCTCTTTGCCATTTCCTGTTGGGGAAGAGAATATCCCACAAGTAAGGATGACGCCGTGGACCGGACACACCTATGTTGGAGAAATTGGGGAATGGGTAATAAAGGGATTATCTACTTTTTTAAACAACAATAATTCTGGTGTTTACTGTCCCTTTAAGTAATAACACGGCCAGATGAAAATATATTATCCCCTTAAGGACTAAGGATGAACAGGGTACGTCTTACAAAAACTGTCACTCAATGATCAAGGAAGTACCATGTACGTCCTCACGGATTTCAAGCGCTGGAAGCGATCGTGATCGCTTCCAGCCGCTTTCATGTTATTGCAGTGATGCCTCGATATTGAGGCATCCTGCAATAACATTTTTTAGGCATCCAATGCAGAGAGCCAATCTGGGGCCCTCTCTGCATCGGCCAGCGATGGTGCCGATTGTTGGTGGGTGGGAGCCATCGCAGGGAGGCGGGTGGGCGGCACATGGTTGGTAGACATCCGGATCCTGTTTCCTGGAGGCGGGGCGGGAGCGCGCTCCTGTGCTACATTCAGTTTACAATAAAGGAGTCAAAAAAAGGAGAGGGAGGAAAATGTTTGGGAAGGGATCTAGGAGGGTGGTAGGGTTTTAAGGGTGGGCAGCTACACTACAGAAATTGGGGGTTTATTATTTTTTTAAGACAAAAAGGGAAATTTGGTAGTAAATGGGTTCTGGCAGACAGCTGCCAGTACCTAAGATGGCGGCCAATAGGTCAGGCTTAGAGAGTTGTTTGGTGGGGGGGTGATCAGGGAGGTTGGGGGATTCTACACTATAGATAAAATCTTAAAAATAAAAAAAACACACCTTTATTTTTATACTTGCAGTTTTTCTGCAAGTACTTAAGATGGTGGTGACAATTGTGAGGTGGGGGAGGAAAGAGAGCTGTTTGAGGGGGGTCAGGGAGGGATCAGGGGGTGCAATGTGTCAGGTGGGAGGCTGATCTCTACACTAAAGCTAAAATTAACCCTACAAATTATCTAATTAACCCCTGAACTGCTTGGCATAATACAAGTGTGGTGAGCAGCGGCATTTAGCGGCCTTTTAATTACCAAAAATTAATGCTAAAGCCATATATGTCTGCTATTTCTGAACAAAGGGGATCCCGGAGAAGCATTTAAAACCATTTGTGCCATAATTGCACAAGCTGTTTATAAATAATTTCAGTGAGAAACCTGAAGTTAGTGAAAAAACAAATTATGCTTACCTGATAATTTCCTTTTCTTCTGATGGAAAGAGTCCACAACTGTATTCATTACTTTTGGGAAATAAGAACCTGGCCACCAGGAGCAGGCAAAGACACCCCAGCCAAAGGCTTGAATACTCCTCCCACTCCCCTCATCCCCCAGTCATTCTGATGAGGAACAAGGAACAGTAGAAGAAATATCCGGGTGAAAGGTGCCAGAAGAATATAAGGACGCCATACATAAAATTACGGGTGGGGAGCTGTGGACTAATTCCATCAGAAGAAAAGGAAATTATTAGGTAAGCATAATTTATGTTTTTCTTCTTAAATGGAAAGAGTCCACAGCTGCATTCATTACTTTTGGGAAAACAATACCCAAGCTACAGAGGACACTGAATGCCAAGACCGGAGGATACATAGGAGGCCCATACTGAGGGCACCAGGCCTGAACCTCTACCCAATAAAAAACCCTGCCTCGTCCGAAGCCGAGAACATTTAAAGGGGAAAAGCCCCAATGACACTGACTCGCAGTTAGCTCAGAAGCCAAACTAGAGCTGCAAACGGACTCGACTGAGCCAACAGTCCTCCAGAAGACACTGTTGCCCAACAGACAGTACCCCACCGCTCACCCCCCACAAATGAAGGGGACACCAACGAAAAAACCCCAAAGGGACAAGGCAAAGGAGAACCGAGGAAATGGAAAGGTCCCCTAATACAAAAGAGAACACCTCCAAGAGTGAGCCCAGCTCACAGAGACCCAAAGGGACCCAAGCAGGGAAAGTAGGCCAAGTCTATACCAAGCGAATCCCGGGATAAGACCGGGCACAGAGACAGAACAGACGTCTCCCCAATGTCCTGCAAGCACGGAATGCAACTGAAGAGGCAAAGTCCTCCCAGTGTCTGACCATAGAATACCAGGGCATTCGACCATGAAAAAGTGTGGAATACACCCAGGTGAAAAACTCCAAGTTTGAGAACACAGAGACCATAACATGACGACACAGAGGGTACTTGCGAGGAAGAAGAAGCAGTCAAGCAAGAAACAGACTGCAAAAGCAACCCCCAGACAGAGGGCACGTGCCAGGCAACCTAAGTCGCCGGACCTACACACAGGTCACCAAAAAAGGGAACAAAATCTCAATCGAGGACCCCTGAGAAGGAGAATATACCCTCAGAACCCAAAGGAAGAGTGAACCCTCTTCTGAAATCAATGTAGCAAGTTGAAAGGAAAATCTATACCTTAGCAGACTGAACTAATAGGATAGACTCAACAAGCTCACACATCCAGAGGAGACTGCAACACGAACACAGCGCCTTAGACCGCTCGGCCATCTTGACCTTCAGACCCACACCCAGCTAGACCGACCCAGCCTCAGGGATCCAAGACAGGGGAACAAAAATCCTGAAACAGGTACAGGAACAAGCGTAAGGATAGCAGAGCCATCCCCACAGAGTACAAGTACAACCCGACTCTGAAAACAGACAACAAGGCCATAGGATCTATCAAAATAAAGGCCCAAAAAGTCTGACTTGGAGCCAGCAAGACCCCAGGGGGAACCAATCCCACCTTTCCGCCTCCCATCCAGGAGAAGCCCCAAGCAAGTACTCCATCTCCATAGGGAGGAGAATATCCCCTAAAGAAAAGGGATGATGCCGGTAAGACCAACAACTCCTCAAGGCCCGAAGCCACAGGCTAATGGGAAGATAAATTCCCAACACAGATTTACTAGAAAAGGACTCCCCTACAAGTAGCTTGCCAAGCAGAGGCACAGCCAACCCATTCGCCTGCAGAACAGGGAATCCATGGGAATACTGGCAAGCTAACCAGGGGAATGCAACCCTAAGGCGCACCAGAAAATGGACATCCAGTGCCAGCAGCTGGGTATGAATCAACAACCCTTGAGGCGCAAGCCACGCAGCTAACCACTAGATGACATGGGCTACTCTTGTGGCAAAGAGTAAAAAGTACTCCGAAAACCTGGCCAACCAGCAAGGACATAGCCCAAGATCCCACAACCGTGGAACACCCCTATCTAAAGTCTAACGCTCCAAGGAGCAAGGCTAGAAGTCATATGAAGATACTTCTCAAAGCCTCAGGACAGCCAAGGGATACCTCGAGGTCCAAAAAATCCTACTAGCAGGGCTAGTCTCCCTATCACCTCCGCACAAGCAGAGGGCACAAGGAAGAGAAAGACACTAAGCCTACCCAGCTCCGGAAAACCCTGAGCTAAACAAAGTCCCCGCAGGGAACAATCATCACCCGGAAACACAGATCCCTAAAAGGAGATCCAACTCACCGGAGACAATGGAAGAAGACCCAAAAGCTCTCTTATAACTCGGACAGACAGTACACGTCAAAGAGTAAGAGATGCATCTAGATACACTATAAAACAGCTTACGCATACACCTGTAAGGTGTGAAGAGCTGCAACTGGTTTCAAACTGCAAACTTTCTGCATGCTACACAGCTATCCTGTACAAGCTGTTGTCTCAAGCCCAAAAGGACAAATCCAGAGGCCTTAAAATGAAGGCCAAACTGCTCAACTGCGGTAAGGGGCGTTAAGCCCTCCAACCCATGGGGGAGGCTCTAGATTCTGATGAAATCAGATGTCAGATAGAGTGACGCAGCGGGAAACTCCCCTGTCCGGCCATCTATGACTGAAGGCAATAAGCCAAGTGCTTTGTCTGCTCAAATCTTTCTTTTTGTAAGGTGCTTCCCTGCATCATTTGTTTTAAACATTACTTTTCAATAAATTGGATTTTTTAATTTACTGGAGTGGATCGACCTTTGTTTTTTGCTACATTGTCTATTACTCAGCAGATCCAACAATCCAGTTTGACACAAGGAACAGTGCTTTGCCAGTACCTGCCGACTTCCCCACATTGGCTACAGTTTGCAAGCGCCAAGGAGTGACGTCATTGACAAGCGCCAAGAAATTAGATACGGACTGACAAACACACATCGGAGACACGCTGGTATAGAGGGTGAGTGAGGTAGGGAGCACGGCTCTCTTCGCACCGCAGGATCAGCGGAGGTCCTCCCACCACATCGGAAGCGTGAGTCTGCCGCAAGTGTTGTTTTATCTGTATCTGCTAATTGCCTTTGATGGATTGTTTGGAGGGTTATATTACACATGAACTGTGAATTTATTTATCATTTCTATGGGAGACTAACTTGATTGAATCCACACACTATCTCTTGTCCTTTGAAGGCAATAAGGACTGAAAAAATCCTTCCCGCTTCACGGACCCACAGGTCCTCTTGAATGCTTAGTTGAACATGAAAAACAATGATAACCTGAGCACTCTGCGCTTTTACCGAACCAGCCGAGCAGAACAGCGTCACGTGTCTGAACAGCTGCAAGACTGAACAAACCCAACAGGACCAGCCTGCACCTAGGGTCCTAGCCAGCAAGCAGCATAAATTCTCCCTCATAGGGGAAAAAACAGAAGACAGACCTTTTTAACATAGGACTAACATGTCCAAAACAACTTCTGAAGAAGTAATAAAGAGTATCAATCCCAAAGGTTCCCGAAGGAAAAAAAAACAAGACACATCCCATCGGATATAAATAAAATATAAGGCAACCCAGAGGTTAACGCCCAAAAAGACACAGGCCTACCATGAGGAGCACCATTCAAATTATCAGACTGAAATTCCCCATATCTGTTAACGATAGGGTCATTCAATAACTGAAAAAGATGTCAAAGCAAAACGCTAAGGCGCGCAATCCTGTAACGAAAGGCACAACACTCTGGAACAGTTACACCCGCGGGGAACTGTTGAGGCCCAGCCCAAGGCAGAAGACCCGGGACAATAGGGCACGAGCACAATCTCAAATAAACGTCTGGACTCTGCAGACGGACCATCGCCTCCGTGCTGCAACCTCCGGGGGGAACACGCCACCCCGCATGGAGGAACCATAAACTGGGTTACCCGCATGTGTAGAAGTATGAATTTGAAGGGAACTCGCCACTTGGAGGATGGGGCCCCCCAGAGGCGGATGGCTCAGCAGTTCCCCGATTCCCCGAGCACGAGGAACCAGGCACTCTTATACGGCATATGGAACAACACTGGTCGACATGTGTCAACAAGGCCAATCCAGAGTCATCACCGGACACAGAATCTGAAATCAAAATAGTCTCAATATCAGAGTCCTCCGTAACTGAATCTGAAATGAGCACAGTCTCAGCATCAGAATCCTCCATAACTGGATAGAGGAAATATCAACATGGACTGAAGTATGAAAACCAAAACGGCACCTGACACCCACAATGGCTGGGGCACTCACCACCTCCTATGACCAGACCCCTGCTAACTAGAATATCTCCTTCGCCATATGGTCAGGAATGCGGAAATGGGGAACGGAACGTAATCACGCCCAAACACAAGGTGAACCGAACAGTCAAAAAAAGCCCACCCAACCAAAAGGCCACGTCACTTCCAAAGGCCTCAAAGTTCCAACCACGAGCCCATAAACCTCACACATAAGTAGATTGAATCACATAACAAACATGATAATAACCCCCCTCAGGAGATATTAACCCGCGATACCTAGATACTAACAGAGACTCGCTGAGACCCTTATGTCATATAGTTAGACCCGCAAAGGTGTGTAGCCTCTCAGGAAAACATTCACATTACAGTACATTGACGATAAAGTAAAATGAAACGATCTTAACGGAATATACGCCGTGGGACAGGAACACAGCCTTTTAAGTGTGACGAATAGTGGCATCCAGAGCCGGCTCAAGACATTGTGCTGCCTGGGTCCGAGAATACAATGACGCCCCCCAATAGTAACATTATTGATCAACATATAGTGACTTTGTGCATGATAAGGTTATGCTGCTGGGAGCCTGTGAATCCCGCAGCGAGAGTGAAGACAGGATTGGTCTGGGTCTGACCGTGGCTAACAGTAAATAAAGTGCTGCCCCTTTTCAAGTGCTGCCTGGGTCCCTTGGACCCACTTGGTCCCATGGTTGAGCCTGCCCTGGTGGCATCGCCTCCGCCATGGACTTGAGAGAAGAAAGCAGGCAGCGGAGCAAAGTTTGAAAACGCCAATTGCTTGAGGAGATGTTAATATGAGTCGGGATGGTTTCGCAGAAAGACTCTCCCTGCATCTCTGGACTCTAACTTTCATCCAAGCCCTCACTGAGAGACTGACAGGACTACTTAAAACTCCTGTCCCATGCCGAAGAGTACTACCCTCCATAAGAGACAAAAAACAAAAATTAAAAATTCTGACACATCTCTGCCAACCTCCTGGGACGAAAGGCAAAGAATGACTGGGGGATGAGGGGAGTGGGAGGAGTATTTAAGCCTTTGGCTGTGGTGTATTTGCCTCCTCCTGGTGGCCAGGTTCTTATTTCCCAAAAGTAATGAATGCAGCTGTGGAAGTCAGTGAAAAAGTCAGTGATTTTTTTTTATTTGATCACATTTGGCGGTGAAATGGTGGCATGAAATATACCAAAATGGGCCTAGATCAATACTTTGGGTTGTCTACTAAAAAATATATATATGTGAAGGGTTATTCAGGGATTCCTGACAGATATCAGTGTTACAATGTAACTATCGCTAATTTAAAAAAAAAAAAATGGTTTTGAAATAAAGTGCTACTTGTACTTATTGCCCTATAACTTGCAAAAAAAGCAAAGAACATGTAAACATTGGGTACTTCTAAACTCAGGACAAAATTTAGTATCTATTTAGCATGGGTGTTTTTTGGTGGTTGTAGAAGTGTAACAGATTTTGGGGGTTAAAGTTAGAAAAAGTGGGGGGGTTTCAATTTTTTTCAGCATATTTTATAATTTTTTTATAGTAAATTATAAGATATGATGAAAATAATGTTATCTTTAGAAAGTCGATTTAATGGCGAGAAAAATGGTACATAATATGTGTGGGTACAGTAAATGAGTAAGAGGAAAATTACAGCTAAACACAAACACAGCAGAAATGCAAAAATAGCCCAGGTCCTTAAAGGGACAGTATACACTCATTTTCATATAACTGCATGTAATAGACACTACTATAAAGAATAATATGCACAGATACTGATATAAAAATCCAGTATAAAACTGTTTAAAAACTTACTTAGAAGCTGTCAGTTTGGCTCTGTTGAAAAGGTAGCTGGAAAGCCCACTGCAAGTGGCAAATAAGACACTGCCCCCTCCCCCTTCTTTTGCATATGAAAAGACCCTTTACACAAACAGGAGCAAGCTGGAGAAGGTAGCCGACGGTATTCACATAAAACTTTGGGGCTTGGTTAGGAGTCTGAAAATCAGAGCAATGTTATTTAAAACTAAGCAAAACTATACATTTATTTTTAAAAAAAACTTTATGGGCTATATAAATAGATTATCTACAAAACATTTATGCAAAGAAAAAATGAGTGTATAATGTCCCTTTAAGTAATATACGGAGGTAATCTAGCTTAAACCTGAAGATACTACAGTATCAGCAGGAGGAATCATACTGTCAGAACTGAGCGTTTACTCTCAGAAGCTATCGAAGTATCCCCTCCCTCAAGCATCTGGGAGGGGACCTCAGAAAGCAACAACTGTGACAGAGCCCTCACTCGCTGAATGTTTATTTATCCTCTTGTGCTTTCCCTCGCAGCATGGGAAAAACCTGACAATGCACCCTAAACCGCTAGCCACTTTGAAAAACTTTAGACTAGTAAGAGAAGTCTCCCAGCCGTGTTTTATAACGCAGCAGAGAAGACCCTTCAATGTCCCAGATGGTTGAAAAGCAAAACAAGCCGTTGTGAATTAACAAAGGCGCGCAAACAATATCGCGTCACTTAGCTCCGCCCATCATGGGCGTAACAGGCTAAAGTTCCCGGGCGGGCAAAATGTAAAGCTGGAGCCGTAGGGAACAACTAAAATAACAATATGGCCATGAGTAAACTAACCTCCCAGTCGGTAAGTTCATAAAAGAAAGCCAACAGCAGTAGAAATTACACTGTAAACACCGCAACCCACGTATCCTGTTCAGGCAGGATATTCCAGATGGTTATAAACAAAATAAGCTGCTGTGAGTTGTGAGTATGGTCGTGTGCAATACCTCAACCTGCGCAACGATCACAGACAGGCCAATCCTCCAAACAGCTGCAAAGCAAACCAGCCGTTAATAGTTGAAAGTATGGCTAAGTGAAAAATACCAACATGCGCATCATGTCTAGATAGTTAAGGCAAAACAAGCCGTTGTGAGCTGATGTGTAACTTAAATCTAAACAGGTCTAGCAAAATAAGCCGTTGTTAGATTCAACATATGGCTATGTGTAACCTCCTAACAGCGTATGTTTAAACATAAAAATAGAGCCACTTCTCCACATCCTTCCAGTGCCTGCAGTCACTGCCCAATAATATATCCTCACTCTCTAGGATAATTACAGTGGTGTCCATGAAAATATAAAAAGTGCCAATCTTTCTGTGTACAACCACAGAAAATAAAAATTAGCTCAGAAATCTGCCCGGCAGTAAGGCAGTTCACCCGGCTTGTGAAGTCCTCCCCTTCACATTGGCCTGTGGAAATAAAAAGTACTGAGTATTCTTTCTCTCAGACTTTGACAAACAGGGCAGCATAAGTGTATGGGAGGCACAGTGAGAATTATGTCCCACAAGTTCCCATTGCTCTAAAGCCACCAAAAGCTCTACTGAAGAGACTGACATGGACTACAGCTACACCCTAGCACAAAGCAGCACAATCTTGCACTTCTTTAAAAAGGGAAATTTATGCTTACCTGATAAATTTATTTCTTTTACGATATGACGAGTCCATGGATTTCATCCTTACTTGGGATTACGCCTCCTGGTCAGCAGGAGGAGGCAAAGAGCACCACAGCAGAGCTGTATATATAGCTCCTCCCTTCCCTCCCACTCCAGTCATTCGACCAAAGTTAGGAAGAGAAAGGAAAAGCCAAGGTGCAGAGGTGACTGAAGTTTAACAAAAATAAGTAAATACCTGTCTTAGAAATGACAGGGTGGGACGTGGACTCGTCATATCGTAAAAAAAATACATTTATCCGGTAAGCATACATTTCCTTTTCTTTTACAAGATATGACGAGTCCACGGATTTCATCCTTACTTATGGGATACAATACCAAAGCTATAGGACACGGATGAAAGGGAGGGACAAGACAGTAACCTAAACGGAAGGCACCACTGCTTGAAGAACCTTTCTCCCAAAAACAGCCTCGGGCGAGGCAAAAGTATCAAATTTGTAAAATTTGGAAAAAGTGTGAAGAGACGACCAAGTTGCAGCCTTGCAAATCTGTTCAACAGAAGCATCATTTTTAAATGCCCATGAAGAAGCCACAGCCCTAATGGAATGAGCCGTAATTCTTTCAGGAGGCTGCTGTCCAGCAGTCTCATATGCCAGACGGATTATACTCTTCAGCCAAAAGGAAAGAGAGGTAGCCGTAGCTCTCTGGCCCCTACCTTTTTCAGAAAAAACAAATAATGAAGATGATTGACGAAATTCCTTAGTCGCCTGTAAGTAAAACTTCAGGGCATGGACCACGTCCAAGTTATGCAACAGGCGCTCCTTCCTAGAAGAAGGATTAGGACACAATGAAGGAACAACAATTTCCTGATTAATATTCTTATTAGAAACAACCTTAGGAAGAAAACCAGGTTTGGTACGTAACACCACCTTATCAGCATGGAAAATAAGATAAGGAGAATCACATTGTAAAGCTGAAAGCTCAGAAACTCTGCGAGCAGAAGAAATAGCAACCAAAAATAAAACCTTCCAAGATAACAACTTAATATCTATGGAATGCATGGGTTCAAACGGAACCCCTTGAAGAACATTAAGAACTAAATTCAAACTCCAGGGTGGAGCAATTGGTCTGAACACAAGCCTGATTCTAGTCAAAGCCTGACAAAAAGACTGAACGTCTGGAATATCTGCCAGACGCTTGTGTAGCAAAATTGACAAAGCAGAAATTTGTCCCTTTAAGGAACTTGCTGACAACCCTTTCTCCAATCCTTCTTGGAGAAAAGATAACATCCTAGGAATCCCCTTGGATTCGCACCAATAAAGATATTTACGCCATATCTTAAGGTAGATCTTTCTAGTGACAGGCTTACGTGCCTGAATCAAAGTATCAATGACCGAATCAGAGAACCCCCGCTTAGATAAAATCAAGCGTTCAATCTCCAAGAAGTCAGCTGCAGAGAAACCAGATTCGGATGATGGAAGGGTCCCTGAATGAGAAGGTCCTGCCTCAATGGAAGCTTCCACGGTGGCAGAGAGGACATGCCCACCAGATCGGCATACCAAGTCCTGCGAGGCCACGCAGGAGCGATGAGAATTACCAAAGCTCTCTCCTGTTTGATCCGAGCAATCACCCGGGGAAGGAGAGCAAACGGTGGAAAAACATAAGCTAGGTTGAACGACCAAGGCACTGCCAAGGCATCTATCAGTTCAGCCTGAGGATCCCTGGACCTGGATCCGTATCTCGGGAGCTTGGCATTCTGACGGGATGCCATAAGATCCAACTCCGGTCTGCCCCATTTGAGGATCAGAGTGGCAAAGACCTCCGGATGGAGTTCCCATTCCCCTGGATGAAACGTCTGTCTGCTCAAAAAGTCCGCTTCCCAGTTGTCCACTCCTGGGATGTGGATTGCTGACAGATAACAAGAGTGAGCTTCCGCCCACCGAATTATCTTGGATACTTCTGTCATCGCTAAGGAACTCCTTGTTCCTCCCTGATGACTGATGTAAGCCACAGTCATGATATTGTCCGACTGAAATCGGATGAATTTGTCCGAAGCCAACTGAGGCGCATTGAATATCGCTCTCAATTCCAGAATGTAGATTGGAAGAAGAGACTCCGACCACGTCCATACCCCCTGAGCCTTCAGGGAATTCCAGACTGCACCCCAGAGACTGGCGTCCATTGTCACTATCACCCCAGAGGGTTTGCGGAAGCACGTCCCTTGGGACAGATGATCCGGTGACAACCACCAAAGAAGAGAGTCTCTTGTCTCCTGATCCAGATTTATCTGAGGAGACAAATTTGCATAATCTCCATTCCACTGCCTGAGCATGCACAGTTGTAGTGGTCTGAGATGAAAGCGAGCAAAGGGAATGATGTCCATTGCCGCCACCATCAATCCAATCACCTCCATGCACTGAGCCACTGATGGTCGAGGATTGGACTGAAAGGCTCGGCATGTATTCAGAATCTTTGACTTTCTGACTTCCGTCAAGAAAATTTTCATGGATATAGAATCTATTAGAGTTCCCAAGAAAGGAACCCTTGTCTGTGGAATTAGTGAACTCTTTTCTAAATTCACCTTCCACCCGTGAGTCCTCAGAAAGGACAGAACCATGTCTGTATGAGATTTTGTCAGTTTGTAAGACGACGCCTGGATCAGAATATCGTCCAGATAAGGCACCACTGCAATGCCCCGCGGCCTGAGAACCGCCAGAAGAGACCCTAGAACCTTCATGAAGATCCTGGGTGCTGTGGCCAACCCGAAGGGAAGAGCCACGAACTGAAAATGTTTGTCCAGGAAGGCAAACCTTAGGAACTGGTGATGATCCTTGTGGATAGGAATATGAAGATATGCATCCTTCAAGTCCACGGTAGTCATATATTGACCCTCCTGGATCAATGGCAGAATTGTCCGAATAGTCTCCATCTTGAAAAATGGGACTCTGAGAAACTTGTTTAGACTTTTGAGATCTAAAATGGGTCAAAACGTGCCCTCTTTTTTGGGAACCACGAAAAGTTTTGAGTAAAAACCCTGCCCCTGTTCCTGTATTGGAACGGGACGAATTACTCCCATAGTAGAGAGGTCTTTTACACAATGTAAGAACGCCTCTCTTTTTATCTGGTCTACAGACAATTGTGAAAGAAGAAACCTCCCCCTTGGGAGAGAATTTTTGAATTCCAGTTGATACCCTTGGGACATGATTTCCAGTGTCCAGGGGTCCTGAACATCTCTTATCGAAGCCTGGGTAAAGAGAGTAAGTCTGCCCCCTACTAGATCCGGTCCTGGATCGGGGGCCACCCCTTCATGCTGTCTTGGGAGCAGCAGTGGGCTTCTTGGGTTGTTTACCTTTGTTCCAAGCCTAGTTAGGTCTCCAGATGGACTTGGCTTGAGCAATATTCCCTTCCTGTTTAGCGAAGAAGGAGAGAGGACTCCTTTGAAATTCTGAAAGGAACGACAATTATTCTGTTTACCCCTCAGTTTAGCTGCTTTATCCTGAGGTAGGAGATGACCCTTATCTCCCGTAATGTCAGAAATGATTTCCTTCAAGTCAGGCCCGAATAGGGTCTTTCCTTTGAAAGGAATAGCCAAAAGCTTTGACTTAGATGACACATCAGCAGACCAAGATTTTAACCATAACGCTCTACGCGCTAAAATGGCAAATCCCGCATTCTTAGCCGCCAATTTGGCAATCTGAAAGGCGGCATCCGTAATAAAAGAATTAGCCAGCTTAAGAGCCTTAATTCTATCTAAAATTTCCTCTAAAGGAGTCTCAGTCTTAAGAGACTCTTCTAAGGTGTCAAACCAAAAGGCCGCTGCAGTCGTAACTGGTACAATACAGGCCGTCGGTTGTAAAAGAAAACCCTGATGAAGACCCTCCAACTTTTTATCCATAGGATCCTTGAAAGCACAACTGTCCTCAATAGGAATAGTTGTACGCTTAGCCAGGGTAGATATAGTTCCCTCCACCTTAGGGACTGTTTTCCAAGAGTCCCGAACAGTGTCAGCTATGGGATACATTTTCTTAAAATTAGGAGAAGGTGAAAACGGGATACCCGGTCTTTCCCATTCCCCCGTAATAATTTCCGAGTTTCTCTTAGGAACCGGAAAAACATCAGAGTAAGCAGGCACCTCTAAGTATTTGTCCATCTTACACAATTTCTCTGGTGGTACCACAATAGAGTCACAGTCATCCAGAGTCACTAAAACCTCCCGAAGTAACAGGCGGAGGTGTTCAAGCTTAAATCGGAAGGACATGACGTCCGAGTCCGTCTGAGGTAACACACTTCCCGAGTCGGAAAGCTCCCCCTCAGACAGAAGTTCCCTACCCCCCAAATCAGATCCCTGTGAGGGTACATCGGAAATAGCCATCAAAGTATCAGAAGTCGCAGGAATCAGAGTGGCTTCTGTCCTGCTGCGTTTGCCCTGCAACACTGGCAAATTAGGTAAAACCTCTGTAAGGGTAAATGACATAACTGCAGCCATATCCTGCAGAGTAAAAGAAGTGGACGTGGTTGAAGAACACGGCGTCGCTTGGGTGGGTGTTAAAGGTAGTGACACTTGGGGAGAAAGTAGCGGCATACCCTGATTCTCATCAGTCTGAGAAGCATCCTTAGACATACTTGCATTAAAGAAAATCTGTTCTTTACATTGTAAGGCCCTTTCAGTACATGAGGGACAAAAAGTAAGAGGAGGTTCCACATTGGCATCTAAACACATAGAACAGGTACTTTCCTGAAGTTCAGACATGTTAAACAGACTATCAATAGCAATAATAGTCGTTCTTTACTTGATATATTTAACCTTGAAGTCAAATCATATAGTAAAATATTTGAAATAAAAAAACTCTACTGCGCCTTTAAATAATAAAAGCGCAACAATTTTTCTGCTAGCAGTATAACAACTTTTGCAGAGATAAACAGTGCCCTTATGTGCACAAACTAACTTAACAATACTGCTCCGTTTGTTCAGTTATTCTATATACAAATTTTTATCACACTCCAGACACTTGCACCTCGCCACAGCCCAGCTGCGGCGCCTACCTGCCCCCAGACAACACTGATCTTCCATGAGCAGCGCTCCCAAGTCTCTTTGTACCCCTAGGTGCACAAACTGACTTAGGCCACACCGGAGCCCAGGACCCTGCTGCCGATCCGGATGATTACTGTGCGGCTGAGCGTGCGTAACTCGAGCTGTACTGAGACCCGCATGGGAAGAAGAAACATGTCAGTTTCCCAACTCAAATAACTAAAAAACGCCATGTGCCCCTCTTATACACACACTCCCAAAGCCAGTTATAAGGAATATAAATAACGACAGCCCTTAGGAAGCAAATCGCATCTCCCAGCGTCAGCCCACACAGCATAAGCATAAGTGAACACAATAGTCACTGCACAAACACACTGATAAGTAATCAAACTAAAAGGGAATTCCAGGCACACCATTTCCATTCATATAGTGCATACTGATTACCCCTCCCCAGTACAGGGAATAATGTCAGCCTGTTCTGATGTATCTAGTCTCCCCAGAAGCAAATGACTAAACATACCTCAATGCTGATTGCAGCATGACACGGTTCTCCACACTGAAGATGTTTCTTTACACTACCTTCAACCGCTCTGTGGGAACCAGCAGGATCTTAAATAATGTTTGCTAAGATCATCCACATCAGGGCAGAAAATAAAATGTCTCCACTCCTCTTAGGAAGTTATTGACTGACAATTTCTCCCTGAGAAAAATAGTACTCACTGGCACCATTTAAAATAAAAAACTTCTTGATTGAAGAATCTAAACTAACACTTCACTTTACCTCTTCCTATCACTAACACAGGCAAAGAGAATGACTGGGGTGGGAGGGAAGGGAGGAGCTATATATACAGCTCTGCTGTGGTGCTCTTTGCCTCCTCCTGCTGACCAGGAGGCATAATCCCATAATTAAGGATGAAATCCGTGGACTCGTCATATCTTGTAAAAGAAATAATAAACTCTTGATTGAAGAATCTTTTACTAACACCTCACTTTACCTCTTCCTATCACTAACGTAGGCAAAGAGAATGACTGGAGTGGGAGGGAAGGGAGGAGCTATTTAACAGCTCTGCTGTAGTTCTCTTTGCCTCCTCCTGCTGACCAGGAGGCGAATATCCCATTAGTAATTAAGATGATCCGTGGACTCATTGTGTCTTAAAAAAGAAATAGCATCACATATAAAATGATTAGCATGTTGAAGCAAACAAACAATGCTAGACAAATCAGGATCTGTTTCCTGTTGCACTAGGCTATCCAACCAAAAGGTTGATGCAGCCGCAACATCAGCCATAGAAATGGCAGGCCTGAGAAGATAGCCAGAATATAAATAAGCTTTCCTTGGATAAGATTCAAGTTTCTTATCTAAAGGATCTTTAAAAGAAGTACTGTCTTCCATAGGAATAGTAGTACGTTTGGCAAGAGTAGAAATAGCCCCATCAACTTTGGAGACTTTTTCCCAAAACTCTAATCTAGCCGATGGCAAAGGTTACAACCTTTTAAACCTAGAAGAAGAAATGAAAGAAGTACCAGGCTTAATCCATTCCTTAGCAATCACATCAGAAATAGCATCAGGAACTGGAAAAACCTCAGGGGTAACCACAGGAGGTTTATAAACATAATTTAAACATTTACTAGTTTTGATATCAAGAGGACTAGACTCCTCAATATCCAAAGTAACCAACACTTCTTTTAACAAGGAACGAACATACTCAATCTTGAAAAGATAAGTAGATTTGTCAGTGTCAATGTCTGAGGTAGGATCTTCTGAATCAGAGAGACCCTCATCAGAGGAGGATATTTCAGTATGTTGTCGGTCATTACAAATTTCATCAGTAGTATGAGAAGTTTTAAAAGATCTTTTACGTTTATTAGAAGACGGAATAGCAGACAAAGCCTTCTGTATCGCATCAGCAATATCATTGTTCATATCAACAGGGATATCATGTACATTAGATGTTGAAGGAACAACAGAAACTGTACTAGTACTGATGGAAACATTTTCGGCGTGCAAAAGCTTATCATGACAACTGTTACATACTACAGCTGGAGATATAATCTCAGCTAACTTACAACAGATACACTTAGCTTTGGTAGAACTGATCAGGCAGCAGGGTTCCAACAGTTGCTTCTGAGACAGGATCAGATTGAGACATCTTGCAAAATGTAAAAGACAAAACTACATTAAAGCAAATTTGACAATTTCCTTATATGGCAGTTTCACGAATGGGAAAAATGCAAACAGCATAGCCCTCTGAGCATATAAAAGGCAAGAGGCATATAGGAAGTGGGGTGAAAAATAAACTAAATTTTTTGGCGCCAAGAATGACGCACAACGCAAAAGGAAGTTAAAAATGTATTTTCCGCCAACAACATCTGGAAATGACGCAACTCGCGTCATAACAGACCCAACCTTGTTCAAAGAAACCGAGCGTCGACTAAGACGCCGGAAATGATGAACTTGCGTCATCAAAGAGAAACAGCCCCAAAGCATGATGTTGCCAACCCCA
>NC_069507.1:284852584-284985084 GCF_027579735.1 Bombina bombina | reverse complement strand
TGCAAATTGAAAAGCAGCATCAGTCATAAAAGAATTTGCTAGTTTAAGAGCCTTAATTCTGTCTGAAATGTCCTCTAAAGGTGTCTCAACCTTCAGAGACTCTTCCAGGGCGTCAAACCAAAAGGCAGCTGCAGTAGTTACTGGAACCATGCAAGCTATAGGCTGTAAGAGGAAACCCTGGTGAACAAATATTTTCTTTAGAAGACCCTCTAATTTTTTATCCATAGGGTCTTTAAAAGCACAACTTTCCTCAATGGGTATAGTTGTACGTTTAGCTAAAGTAGATATAGCTCCCTCCACCTTGGGAATCAATTGCCAGAAGTCCTGCATGGTGTCAGATATGGGAAACATTTTCTTAAAACTAGGAGGGGGAGAAAACGGTATACCTGGTCTATCCCATTCCTTCTTAACAATTTCCGAAAATTCTCTTAGGAACCAGAAAAACATCCGTGTAAGTAGGTACTTCCAAATATTTGTCCATTTTACACCATTTTTCTGGGGGAATCGTGATCGGGTCACAATCATCCAGCGTTGCCAGAACCTCCCTGAGCAATAAGCGGAGGTGTTCTAATTTGAATTTAAAGAACACAAAGTCCGAATCTGTCTGAGGTAATAAATTTCCTGTCCTATGGCGTTTACCCTGCAAACCTGGCAGTTTAGATAATACCTATGTAAGGGTAGTAGACATAACTGCAGCCATATCTTGCAAAGTAAAAGAAGTAGACGCACTAGAAGTACTTGGCGTCGCTTGTGTGGGCGTTAAAAGTTGTGACACTTGGGGAGAATTAGATGGCGTATCCTGATTCTCTGCAGACTGAGAACCATCCTGAGGCCCACTTTCTTTATTTAAAATGTGATCCTTACAGTGTAAGGCCCTTTCAGTACAAGAAGGGCACAATGTAAGAGGGGGTTCCACCATGGCTTCTAAACACATAGAACACTGAGTTCCCATGTCAGACATGTTGTACAGACTAGTAATAACAGCACAAGTCGTTCCCAATCTTTATTATATGTGAAAAAAACAATTCAGCGCAAAAACGGTTACTGAGCCTTTAAGTATAAAAAGCGTACACTGTTTTGCAAAGTCGTTAAAACGATATTCAAAATAAATTTTTTTGTTGATATGAGAGCCTAATGTGCTATCGGATATTGCACCACAAGTAATAGGAGAGTTAAATCTTATTTTTAGTTAATTAGGCAGTAAAAAACGATCTGCAGACAATTTTCACTTAATGGATTTTGCACCTCGCCACAGTTCCGCTGTGGCGCCTACCTGCCCCCAAGACCTGTCAAAACGATCCGGTCCCACTCCAAAATACAGCCTCACAGTCTGGTTCCAACCGGAGCTAATGGCTGCTACCTCTCCAGAAACTAACTGCACACTGAAGCGCAAAATTAGGCCCCGCCCATCAAGTCTGATGAACCGACAACTTGAGAAAACCGCATGGGAAGCGTTTCAACAATAAAAATATGCACACACTGCTTTTTTGTAATGAACATGCCATGTGAACCCCACAGAAAAATTAAACTCAGCCTCAATAAACCCCATAATCGTAACATTAGGTGTTTCCTAGGATGCCCCAGTGTCTAAAACCAGCCCTTAAGTATCCCATGTTATCTTGAATGGGATAATAATACACAGGTTACTACAGTACCACCCTTTGTTTTATATAAGGAATACTGCTTACCCTTTCCCTGCATGGGAAATATGTCAGCCAAATACTGATATATCAGGTCTCCTCAGAATGTAAATGACTGCACATACCTTGATACTGCTTGCAGCAAGAAAACGTTCCCCCATACTGAAGATTTCTCCTGTACTTCCTCAGTAAAACTTGAGAGAACGAACATGGAACTTAGTTACTACTGCTAAGATCATCAGACTCAAGGCATGATTCTTCTTCTATGTCATGCCAGAGTAAAAACAGTACTCACCGGTACCATTTAAAATAAAAAATTCTTGATTGAAGAAAAACTAAACTATCTTTTTATCACCACATAAACTTTACCCTTCCTATTGCTAGCATAGGCAAAGAGAATGACTGGGGGGAGGAGTTAGGGGAGGGGCTATATAGCAGCTCTGCTGTGGTGCTCTTTGCCACTTCCTGTTAGCAGGAGGAATATATCCCACAAGTAAAGGATGAAACCCGTGGACTCGGTATATCTTGTAAAAGAAATGGAGGTAGGAGATGAATTCCTACGACCGATAACAGAGAACCCTTGAAAAAATTTCCCTTGAGGAAAACCATAGAATCAATAGGCGATACTCTCTTCACATCCCTCTGACAAACACTGTACTCTGAAAGGAATTGTGCTTCAGAATGCTTAGAAGCGCTTATCATAGATCATAGAAATCAAGCACAAACTTACTTCACCACCTCCATAGGAGGCAAAGTTTGTAAAACTGATTTGTGGGTGTGGTGAGGGGTGTATTTATAGGCATTTGAGGCTTGGGAAACTTTGCCCCTCCTGGTAGGAATGTATATCCCATACGTCACTAGCTCATGGACTCTTGCTAATTACATGAAAGAAAGAGAATTTAGATTTGATGAGAAAATAAAAAAGCTAGTTGTAAACATTTTAATACCCTTCAACAGGTTAATTACATCACGTACACACACAGTGATACCCACACGCACACAAACCTACACAGTGATACCCACGCACACACACAGTGATACCCACACACAGTGATACCCACGCACACACACAGTGGTACCCACACACACAGTGATACCCACACACACACAGTGATACTCACACACACACAGTGATACACACACACACACAGTGATACACACACAGTGACACACAGTGATACACACACACACACGCACACACAGTGATACACACACACACAGTGATACACACACACACAGTGATACACACACACACACGCACACACAGTGATACACACACACACAGTGATACCCACACACAGTGATACCCACGCACACACACAGTGGTATCCACACACACAGTGATACCCACACACACACAGTGATACCCACACACACACACAGTGATACTCACACACACACACACAGTGATACTCACACACACACACAGTGATACACACACACACACACACAGTGATACCCACGCGCTCACAGTGATACCCACGCACACACACACACAGTGATACCCACACACACACAAACCTACACAGTGATACCCACGCACACACAGTGATACACACATATACAGTGATACCCACACACACACAGTGATACTCACGCACACACACACAGTGATACCCACACACACACAAACCTACACAGTGATACCCACACACACACAAACCTACACAGTGATACCCACGCACACACAGTGATACACACATATACAGTGATACCCACACACACACAGTGATACTCACGCACACACAAACCTACACAGTGATACCCACGCTATAAAAAAGCTAGTTGTAAACATCTTAATACCCTTCAACAGGTTAATTACATCACGTACACACACACACACACACAGTGATACCCACACACACACAAACCTATACAGTGATACCCACGCACACACAGTGATACACACACATACAGTGATACCCACGCATACACACAGTGATACCCACGCATACACATAGTGATACCCACGCATACACACAGTGATACACACACAAAGTGATACCCACACATACAGTGATACCCACGCACACACACAGTGATACCCACGCACACACACACAGTGATACCCACACACACACACACAGTGATACCCCCCCACACACAGTGATACCCACACACACAGAAACCTACACAGTGATACCCATAAACACACAGTGATACACACATACAGTGATACCCACGCACACACAGTGATACCCACACACACAGTGATACCCACACACACAGTGATACCCACACACACAGAAACCTACACAGTGATACCCACACACACACAGTGATACACACACATACAATGATACCCACGCACACACACAGTGATACCCACGCACACACACACAGTGATACCCACACACACACACACAGTGATACCCCCCCACACACAGTGATACCCACACACACAGAAACCTACACAGTGATACCCATAAACACACAGTGATACACACATACAGTGATATACACGCACACACAGTGATACCCACACACACAGTGATACCCACACACACACAGTGATACCCACACACACACAGTGATACCCACACACACAGAAACCTACACAGTGATACACACACATACAGTGATACCCACACACACACACAGTGATACCCACACACACAGTGATACCCACACACACACAGTGATACCCACGCGCACACAGTGATACCCCCACGCACACACACAGTGATACCCCCACGCACACACACAGTGATACCCCCACGCACACACACAGTGATACCCCCCACGCACACACACAGTGATACCCCCACGCACACACACAGTGATACCCCCACGCACACACACAGTGATACCCCCACGCACACACACAGTGATACCCCCACGCACACACACAGTGATACCCCCACGCACACACACAGTGATACCCCCACGCACACACACAGTGATACCCCCACGCACACACACAGTGATACCCCCACGCACACACAGTGATACCCCCACGCACACACAGTGATACCCCCACGCACACACAGTGATACCCCCACGCACACACAGTGATACCCCCGCACACACAGTGATACCCCCGCACACACAGTGATACCCACGCACACACAGTGATACCCACGCACACACAGTGATACCCCCACACACACACAGTGATACCCCCACACACACACACAGTGATACCCTCACACACACACAGTGATACCCCCACACACACACAGTGATACCCCCACACACACACAGTGATACCCCCACACACAGTGATACCCACACACACAAACCTACACAGTGATACCCATACACACATACAGTGATACCCACGCACACACAGTGATACACACACATACAGTGATACCCACGCACATACAGTGATACCCACGCACACACAGTGATACCCCCGCACACACAGTGATACCCCCGCACACACAGTGATACCCACGCACACACAGTGATACCCACGCACACACAGTGATACCCACGCACACACAGTGATACCCACGCACACACAGTGATACCCCCGCACACACAGTGATACCCCCACACACACACAGTGATACCCCCACACACACACAGTGATACCCCCACACACAGTGATACCCACACACACAAACCTACACAGTGATACCCATACACACATACAGTGATACCCACGCACACACAGTGATACACACACATACAGTGATACCCACGCACACACAGTGATACACACACACAGTGATACCCACGCACACACACACAGTGATACCCACACACACACACACAGTGATACCCCCCCACACACAGTGATACCCACACACACAGAAACCTACACAGTGATACCCATAAACACACAGTGATACACACATACAGTGATATACACGCACACACAGTGATACCCGCACACACAGTGATACCCACACACACAGTGATACCCACACACACAGTGATACCCACACACACAGTGATACCCACACACACAGAAACCTACACAGTGATACACACACATACAGTGATACCCACACACACACACACAGTGATACACACACACACAGTGATACCCACACACACAGTGATACCCACACACACACACAGTGATACCCCCACGCACACACACAGTGATACCCCCACGCACACACACAGTGATACCCCCACGCACACACACAGTGATACCCCCACGCACACACACAGTGATACCCCCACGCACACACACAGTGATACCCCCACGCACACACAGTGATACCCCCACGCACACACACAGTGATACCCCCACGCACACACACAGTGATACCCCCACGCACACACAGTGATACCCCCACGCACACACAGTGATACCCCCACGCACACACAGTGATACCCCCACGCACACACAGTGATACCCACGCACACACAGTGATACCCACGCACACACAGTGATACCCACGCACACACAGTGATACCCCCACACACACACAGTGATACCCCCACACACACACACAGTGATACCCTCACACACACACAGTGATACCCCCACACACACACAGTGATACCCCCACACACACACAGTGATACCCCCACACACAGTGATACCCACACACACAAACCTACACAGTGATACCCATACACACATACAGTGATACCCACGCACACACAGTGATACACACACATACAGTGATACCCACGCACATACAGTGATACCCACGCACACACAGTGATACCCCCGCACACACAGTGATACCCCCGCACACACAGTGATACCCACGCACACACAGTGATACCCACGCACACACAGTGATACCCACGCACACACAGTGATACCCACGCACACACAGTGATACCCCCACACACACACAGTGATACCCCCACACACACACAGTGATACCCCCACACACAGTGATACCCACACACACAAACCTACACAGTGATACCCATACACACATACAGTGATACCCACGCACACACAGTGATACACACACATACAGTGATACCCACGCACACACAGTGATACACACACACAGTGATACCCACGCACACACACACAGTGATACCCACACACACAGAAACCTACACAGTGATAGCCATACACACACAGTGATACACACACATACAGTGATACCCACACAGTGATACACACACATACAGTGATACCCACGCACACACAGTGATACCCACACACACAAACCTACACAGTGATACCCATACACACATACAGTGATACCCACGCACACACAGTGATACACACACATACAGTGATACCCACGCACACACAGTGATACACACACACAGTGATACCCACGCACACACACACACAGTGATACCCACACACACAGAAACCTACACAGTGATAGCCATACACACACAGTGATACACACACATACAGTGATACCCACACAGTGATACACACACATACAGTGATACCCACGCACACACAGTGATACCCACACACACACACAGTGATACACACACACAGTGATACCCACGCACACACACACAGTGATACCCACACACACAGAAACCTACACAGTGATAGCCATACACACACAGTGATACACACACATACAGTGATACCCACACAGTGATACCCACGCACACACAAAGTGATACCCACACATACAGTGATACCCACGCACACACACAGTGATACCCACGCACACACACACAGTGATACCCACACACACACACACAGTGATACCCCCCCACACACAGTGATACCCACACACACAGAAACCTACACAGTGATACCCATAAACACACAGTGATACACACATACAGTGATACCCACGCACACACAGTGATACCCACACACACAGTGATACCCACACACACAGTGATACCCACACACACAGAAACCTACACAGTGATACCCACACACACACAGTGATACACACACATACAATGATACCCACGCACACACACAGTGATACCCACGCACACACACACAGTGATACCCACACACACACACACAGTGATACCCCCCCACACACAGTGATACCCACACACACAGAAACCTACACAGTGATACCCATAAACACACAGTGATACACACATACAGTGATATACACGCACACACAGTGATACCCACACACACAGTGATACCCACACACACACAGTGATACCCACACACACACAGTGATACCCACACACACAGAAACCTACACAGTGATACACACACATACAGTGATACCCACACACACACACAGTGATACCCACACACACAGTGATACCCACACACACACAGTGATACCCACGCGCACACACACAGTGATACCCCCACGCACACACACAGTGATACCCCCACGCACACACACAGTGATACCCCCACGCACACACACAGTGATACCCCCACGCACACACACAGTGATACCCCCACGCACACACACAGTGATACCCCCACGCACACACACAGTGATACCCCCACGCACACACACAGTGATACCCCCACGCACACACACAGTGATACCCCCACGCACACACAGTGATACCCCCACGCACACACAGTGATACCCCCACGCACACACAGTGATACCCCCACGCACACACAGTGATACCCCCACGCACACACAGTGATACCCCCGCACACACAGTGATACCCCCGCACACACAGTGATACCCACGCACACACAGTGATACCCCCACACACACACAGTGATACCCCCACACACACACACAGTGATACCCTCACACACACACAGTGATACCCCCACACACACACAGTGATACCCCCACACACACACAGTGATACCCCCCACACACAGTGATACCCACACACACAAACCTACACAGTGATACCCATACACACATACAGTGATACCCACGCACACACAGTGATACACACACATACAGTGATACCCACGCACATACAGTGATACCCACGCACACACAGTGATACCCCCGCACACACAGTGATACCCCCGCACACACAGTGATACCCACGCACACACAGTGATACCCACGCACACACAGTGATACCCACGCACACACAGTGATACCCCCGCACACACAGTGATACCCCCGCACACACAGTGATACCCCCACACACACACAGTGATACCCCCACACACACACAGTGATACCCCCACACACAGTGATACCCACACACACAAACCTACACAGTGATACCCATACACACATACAGTGATACCCACGCACACACAGTGATACACACACATACAGTGATACCCACGCACACACAGTGATACACACACACAGTGATACCCACGCACACACACACAGTGATACCCACACACACACAGTGATACCCCCCCACACACAGTGATACCCACACACACAGAAACCTACACAGTGATACCCATAAACACACAGTGATACACACATACAGTGATATACACGCACACACAGTGATACCCGCACACACAGTGATACCCACACACACAGTGATACCCACACACACAGTGATACCCACACACACAGTGATACCCACACACACAGAAACCTACACAGTGATACACACACATACAGTGATACCCACACACACACACACAGTGATACACACACACACAGTGATACCCACACACACAGTGATACCCACACACACACACAGTGATACCCACGCACACACACACAGTGATACCCCCACGCACACACACAGTGATACCCCCACGCACACACACAGTGATACCCCCACGCACACACACAGTGATACCCCCACGCACACACAGTGATACCCCCACGCACACACACAGTGATACCCCCACGCACACACACAGTGATACCCCCACGCACACACACAGTGATACCCCCACGCACACACAGTGATACCCCCACGCACACACAGTGATACCCCCACGCACACACAGTGATACCCCCACGCACACACAGTGATACCCACGCACACACAGTGATACCCACGCACACACAGTGATACCCACGCACACACAGTGATACCCCCACACACACACAGTGATACCCCCACACACACACACAGTGATACCCTCACACACACACAGTGATACCCCCACACACACACAGTGATACCCCCACACACACACAGTGATACCCCCACACACAGTGATACCCACACACACAAACCTACACAGTGATACCCATACACACATACAGTGATACCCACGCACACACAGTGATACACACACATACAGTGATACCCACGCACATACAGTGATACCCACGCACACACAGTGATACCCCCGCACACACAGTGATACCCCCGCACACACAGTGATACCCACGCACACACAGTGATACCCACGCACACACAGTGATACCCACGCACACACAGTGATACCCACGCACACACAGTGATACCCCCACACACACACAGTGATACCCCCACACACACACAGTGATACCCACGCACACACAGTGATACCCACGCACACACAGTGATACCCCCACACACACACAGTGATACCCCCACACACACACAGTGATACCCACGCACACACAGTGATACCCACGCACACACAGTGATACCCACGCACACACAGTGATACCCCCACACACACACAGTGATACCCCCACACACACACAGTGATACCCCCACACACAGTGATACCCACACACACAAACCTACACAGTGATACCCATACACACATACAGTGATACCCACGCACACACAGTGATACACACACATACAGTGATACCCACGCACACACAGTGATACACACACACAGTGATACCCACGCACACACACACAGTGATACCCACACACACAGAAACCTACACAGTGATAGCCATACACACACAGTGATACACACACATACAGTGATACCCACACAGTGATACACACACATACAGTGATACCCACGCACACACAGTGATACCCACACACACAAACCTACACAGTGATACCCATACACACATACAGTGATACCCACGCACACACAGTGATACACACACATACAGTGATACCCACGCACACACAGTGATACACACACACAGTGATACCCACGCACACACACACACAGTGATACCCACACACACAGAAACCTACACAGTGATAGCCATACACACACAGTGATACACACACATACAGTGATACCCACACAGTGATACACACACATACAGTGATACCCACGCACACACAGTGATACCCACACACACACACAGTGATACACACACACAGTGATACCCACGCACACACACACAGTGATACCCACACACACAGAAACCTACACAGTGATAGCCATACACACACAGTGATACACACACATACAGTGATACCCACACAGTGATACCCACGCACACACAAAGTGATACCCACGCACACACAAACCTATACAGTGATACCCACGCACACACAGTGATACCCACACACACAGTGATACCCACACATACATTGATACCCACGCACACACACAGTGATACCCACGCACACACACACAGTGATACCCACGCACAGTGATACCCACACACAGTGATACCCACACACACAGTGATACCCACACACAGTGATACCCACACAGTGATACCCACGCACACACACACAGTGATACCCACGCACACACACACAGTGATACCCACACACACAGAAACCTAAACAGTGATACCCACGCACAGTGATACCCACGCACACACACAGTGATACCCACACACACACACAGGGATACCCACACACACAGAAACCTACACAGTGATACACATACATACAGTGATACCCACACATACATACAGTGATACCCACGCACACACAGTAATACACACACATACATACAGTGATACCCGCACAGTGATATACACACACACACAGTGATACCCACGCGCACACACATACACACAGTGATACCCACGCACACAGTGATACCCACGCACACAATGATACCCACGCACAGTGATACCCTCGCACACACAGTGATACCCACGCACACACAGTGATACCCACGCACAGTGATACCCTCGCACACACAGTGATACCCACGCACAGTGATACCCTCGCACACACAGTGATACCCACGCACACACAGTGATACCCACGCAGACATACACAGTGAAACCCATGCAGACATACACAGTGAAACCCATGCACACACATACAGTGATACCCACGCACACACACACAGTGATACCCACACACACACACACAGTGATACCCACACACACACAGTGATACCCACACACACACAGTGATACACACACACACAGTGATACCCACAGTGATACCCACGCACACACAGTGATAACCACACACACAGTGATACCCACACACACAGAAACCTACACAGTGATACCCACGCACATACAGTGATACACACAGTGATACACACACACACACACACAGTGATACCCACACACACAGAAACCTACACAGTGATACCCACGCGCACATACAGTGATACCCACACACACACAGTGATACCCACACACACACAAACCTACACAGTGATACCCACGCAATAAAAAAGCTAGTTGTAAACATTTTAATACCCTTCAACAGGTTAATTACATCACGTACACACATACAGTGATACTCACGCACACACAGTGATACACACACACAGTGATACCCACACACACAGAAACCTACACAGTGATACCCACGCGCACATACAGTGATACCCACACACACACAGTGATACCCACACACACACACAAACGTACACAGTGATACCCACGCACACACACACAGTGATACCCACGCACACACACAGTGATACCCAAACACACACAGTGATACCCACACACACAGAAACCTACACAGTGATAGCCATACACACACAGTGATACACACACATACAGTGATACCCACACAGTGATACACACACATACAGTGATACCCACGCACACACAGTGATACCCACACACACACACACACACACACAAAACTATACAGTGATACCCACACACAGTGATACACACACACAGTGATACCCACGCACACACACACAGTGATACCCACACACACAGAAACCTACACAGTGATAGCCATACACACACAGTGATACACACACATACAGTGATACCCACACAGTGATACCCACGCACACACAAAGTGATACCCACGCACACACAAACCTATACAGTGATACCCACACACACAGTGATACCCACACATACATTGATACCCACGCACACACACAGTGATACCCACGCACACACACACAGTGATACCCACGCACAGTGATACCCACACACACAGTGATACCCACACACACACAGTGATACCCACACAGTGATACCTACGCACACACACACAGTGATACCCACACACACAGAAACCTAAACAGTGATACCCACGCACAGTGATACCCACGCACACACACAGTGATACCCACACACACACACAGGGATACCCACACACACAGAAACCTACACAGTGATACACATACATACAGTGATACCCACGCACACACAGTAATACACACACATACATACAGTGATACCCGCACAGTGATATACACACACACAGTGATACCCACGCACACACAGTGATACCCACGCACAGTGATACCCTCGCACACACAGTGATACCCACGCACAGTGATACCCTCGCACACACAGTGATACCCACGCACACACAGTGATACCCACGCACACACAGTGATACCCACGCACACACAGTGATACCCACGCAGACATACACAGTGAAACCCATGCACACACATACAGTGATACCCACGCACACACACACAGTGATACCCACACACACACACACAGTGATACCCACACACACACAGTGATAACCACACACACAGTGATACCCACACACACAGAAACCTACACAGTGATACCCACGCACATACAGTGATACACACAGTGATACACACACACACACACACAGTGATACCCACACACACAGAAACCTACACAGTGATACCCACGCGCACATACAGTGATACCCACACACACACAGTGATACCCACACACACATAAACCTACACAGTGATACCCACGCAATAAAAAAGCTAGTTGTAAACATTTTAATACCCTTCAACAGGTTAATTACATCACGTACACACATACAGTGATACCCACACACACACAAACGTACACAGTGATACCCACGCACACACAGTGATACACACACACACACAGTGATACCCACACACACACACAGTGATACCCACACAGTGATACCCACGCGCACATACAGTGATACCCACACACACACAGTGATACCCACACACACACAAACCTACACAGTGATACCCACGCAATAAAAATGCTAGTTGTAAACATTTTAATACCCTTCAACAGGTTAATTACATCACGTACACACATACAGTGATACTCACGCACACACAGTGATACACACACACAGTGATACCCACACACACAGAAACCTACACAGTGATACCCACGCGCACATACAGTGATACCCACACACACACAGTGATACCCACACACACACACAAACGTACACAGTGATACCCACGCACACACACACACAGTGATACCCACGCACACACACAGTGATACCCACGCACACACACAGTGATACCCACGCACACACACAGTGATACCCACGCACACACACAGTGATACCCACACACACAGAAACCTATACAGTGATACACATACATACAGTGATACCCACGCACACACAGTAATACACACACATAGAGTGATACACACACACACAGTGATACCCACACACACACAAAACTATACAGTGATACCCACGCACACACAGTGATACACACATACATTGATACCCACGCACACACAGTGATACACACACACACACAGTGATACACACACATACAGTGATACCCACGCACACACACAGTGATACCCACACACAGTGATACACACATAGTGATACCCACGCACACACACAGTGATACCCACACACACACAGTGATACACACACACAAACAGTGATACCCACACATACAGTGATACCCATGCACCCACACACAGTGATACACACACATAGTGATACCCACGCACACACACAGTGATACCCACACACACACAGTGATACACACACACACACAAACAGTGATACCCACACATACAGTGATACCCATGCACACACACAGTGATACCCACACACAGTGATACACACACATACAGTGATACCTACGCACACACACACAGTGATACCCACACACACAGTGATACCCACACACACACACAGTGATACCCACACACACACACAGTGATACCCACACACACACACAGTGATACCCACACAGTGATACCCACGCACACACACACACAGTGATACCCACGCACACACACACAGTGATACCCACGCACACACACACACACAGTGATACCCACGCACACACACACACAGTGATACCCACGCACACACACACACAGTGATACCCACGCACACACACACACAGTGATACCCACGCACACACACACACAGTGATACCCACGCACACACACACACAGTGATACCCACGCACACACACACACAGTGATACCCACACACACACACACACACAGTGATACCCACGCACACACACACACAGTGATACCCACACACACAGTGATACCCACACACACAGTGATACCCACACACACAGAAACCTACACAGTGATACCATACACACACAGTAAATGTAGAAGTAAAAAACTGAGATATGCGCTCAATGAGCTTGAAGGATAATCCAAGTAGAATGAGCCCAACCATAAGCAAACCATAATTCAGATGTTTCATCTTTAAAAATACAGGGAATTGATCACATCCCAAAATGGAAGAGAGGAGGCAATAGGGAAACCTTACTAAATAAAAAGGAATTTTTTGGATGTTCACCCTTCAGACAAGTGAACCTGAAGGGTTAAACATCAGACGTGATCTTGATGTATTCACCTAAAGTATACTATTTGGACCTATGTTTAGAGTCCATAGATCACTCTTAATAGGTTATTAGCCTTTATGTCTTTGTCTGTGTTCTCTCATTCTTTTATATCTTTGATTGAAAGGCTGAAAAGGTGACTAGTGTAGGGTTTTTGGCTTTCTAATATCTCAATTTTTTATTTATCTAAATAAACAGCAGAAAGTATACATACACAATATGTGCATCTTGATAACTATCATGCAAGCGGTGCTACAATTCTGGAGAACTGAGTGTAAATAAACTTACCCAATTTAATTACCTATAGCTCTATAAAGGAATTTTGTGTTCTTGAAAAAACAGTCCCAATAAACTGCTTCTATGCCTCACTATCTCTGTTTGGAGATAAAATTGCAGTATTAAATTAGACTATAACATTTGTAATTGTGGATCGGTGTATCAGAGAATATCATTTGTCTATAATTATTTACTGTTGTCAGGCAAGCAGAATGCATAGAATTGTAAATGTCAGACAGGATATACTACTATTATGTCATGTGTCTTTAGGTAGCCAATCAGGTTTAGTAAATGCTAATTGTATGTTAACCTTTGCCTTTAAGAGGTGCCTGAACTGATCCTCAGGTAAGCAGTGAACAAGTGCGCATGCGCACGAAACATGTCTGCAGGAGGATCAGTTCACTAACCTGACTGTTCTGAGTCATTGCTGGCTTTTTATTAGGACTTTTTGTACTTGGTCCTTATTTTTATTTTTAACGTATGCTTCAATAAATTTTGGTTTTTATCTAACCACCTGCCTGGGCTCATTCTACTTGGATTATCCCTCAAGCTCATTGAGCGCATATCTCCGTTTTTGACTTCTACATTTGCTGTTTGCGTGTGTGGCAGACACGCTTGGAGTTGCAGCCAATCAGAGGATCCGTTAAGGGGGTGAGTCCCCCGCCCACTCTCCATTGTGCCGGGTACGTGTTACAGAGAAGACGCTCAGGGAGAGCGCAACTTCCAGCGAAACTTCCTTGTATCCATACACACACAGTGATACCCACGCATAGTGATACCCATGCACATAGTGATACCCTCGCATAGTGATACCCTCGCATAGTGATACCCTCGCACACACAGTGATACTCACACACACACACACACAGTGATACACGCACATAGTGATACCCTCGCACACACAGTGATACTCACACACAGTGATACACACACATACAGTGATACCCACGCACACACACAGTGATACACACGCACACACACTCAGTGATACCCACACACACAGTGATACCCACACACACAGAAACCTACACAGTGATACCCACACATACAGTGATACCCACACATACAGTGATACCCACGCACACACACACAGTGATACCCACGCACACACACACAGTGATACCCACACACACAGAAACCTACACAGTGATACCCACACACACAGTGATACACACACATACAGTGATACCCACACAGTGATACCCACGCACACACACAGTGATACCCACACACAGTGATATCCACAAACACACACACACACACAGTGATACCCACACACACAGAAACCTACACAGTGATACCCACACACACAGTGATACACACACATACAGTGATACCCACACAGTGATACCCACGCACACACACAGTGATACCCACGCACACACACAGTGATACCCACACACACAGAAACCTACACAGTGATACACATACACACAGTGATACCCACGCACACAGTGATACCCATGCACAGACATACACAATGATACCCACGCACAGTGATACCCACACACACACACAGTGATACCCACGCGCATACACATAGTGATACCCACGCACACAGTGATACCCACGCACAGACATACACAATGATACCCACGCACATACACATAGTGATACCCATGCACAGACATACACAATGATACCCACACACAGACATACACTGATACCCACGCACATACACATACACACAGTGATACCCATGCACAGACATACACAATGATACCCACGCACATAGTGATACCCTCACACAGACATACACTGATACCCACGCACATAGTGATACCCACACACACATACATAGTGATACCCTCGCACACAGTGATACCCACACACACACAGTGATACCCACGCACACACAGTGATACCCACGCACACACACACAGTGATCACCCACACACACACAGTGATACCCACGCACACACACACAGTGATACCCACACACACACAGTGATCACCCACACACACAGTGATACCCACGCACACACACACACACACAGTGATACCCACACACAGTGATACCCACACACACAGTGATACCCCCCCCCCCACACACACAGTGATACCCACACACACACAGTGATACCCACACACATAGTGATACCCACACACATAGTGATACTCACGCACACACAGTGATACCCACGCACAAGCATACACAATGATACCCTCACACACACAGTGATACCCACGCACACACACAGTGATACCCACACACAAACATACACAATGATACCCTCACACACACAGTGATACCCACGCACACACATAGTGATACCCACGCACACACATAGTGATACCCACACACACAGTGATACCCACACACAGACATACACAGTGATACCCTCACACACACAGTGATACACACGCACACACAGTGATACCCACGCACACACAGTGATACCCACGCACATACATGGATACCCACGCACATACATGGATACCCACGCACATACATGGATACCCACGCACAGTGATACCCACGCACACACAGTGATACCCACGCGCACACACACAGTTATACCCACACACACAGTGATACCCACGCACACACAGTGATACCCACGCACACACACAGTTATACCCACACACACAGTGATACCCACACACACACAGTGATACACACACAGTGATACCCTCACACACACACAGTGATACCCTCACACACACAGTGATACACACACAGTGATACCCGCACTGTGATACCCACACACAGCGATACCCACGCACACACATGGATACCCACGCACAGTGATACCCACGCACACACAGTGATACCCACACACAGTGATACCCACACACACAGTGATACCCACGCACACAGTGATACCCACGCACACACAGTGATACCCACGCACAGTGATACACACGAACAGTGATACACACGCACAGTGATACAGTCACAGTGATACCCACGCACAAGCATACACAATGATACCCTCACACACACAGTGATACCCACGCACACACACACAGTGATACCCACGCACAGACATACACAGTGATACCCTCACACACACACACACACAGTGATACCCACACACAGACATACAGTGATACCCACACACACACAGTGATACCCACACACACACAGTGATACCCACACACACACACACAATGATACCCACGCACACACAATGATACCCACGCGCACACAATGATACCCACGCACACACACGGATACCCACGCACACACACGGATACCCACGCACAGTGATACCCACGCATACACACAGTGATACCCACGCGCACACACAGTGATACCCACGCGCACACACAGTGATACCCACGCGCACACACAGTGATACCCACGCGCACACACAGTGATACCCACGCGCACACACAGTGATACCCACGCGCACACACAGTGATACCCACGCGCACACACAGTGATACCCACGCGCACACACAGTGATACCCACGCGCACACACAGTGATACCCACGCGCACACACAGTGATACCCACGCGCACACACAGTGATACCCACGCGCACACACAGTGATACCCACGCGCACACACAGTGATGCACACACATAGTGATACCCACGCACACACAGTGATACCCACGCACACACAGTGATACCCGCACAGTGATACCCACACACATACATGGATACCCACACACACACAGTGATACCCACGCACAGTGATACCCACAAACACACACAGTGATACCCGCACAGTGATACCCAGTGATATACACACACACACACACAGTGATACCCACACACAGTGATACCCATGTACACACACACAGTGATACCCACACACAGACATACACAATGATACCCACGCACAGTGATACCCACGCACACACACACAGACAGTGATACCCATGCACAGACATACACAATGATACCCACGCACAGACATACACAATGATACCCACGGACAGACATGCACGATACCCACGCACAGACATACACAATGATACCCACGCACAGTGATACCCACACACAGACATACACTGATACCCACGCACACACACACAGTGATACACACACACAGACAGTGATACCCACACACAGACATACACAATGATACCCACGCACATAGTGATACCCACGCACAGACATACACAGTGATACCCTCACACACACAGTGATACACACACAGTGATACACATACACACACACACACACACACACACCAGTAATACACACACACAGTGATACCCGCACAGTGATACACAGTCACACAGTGATACCCACGCACAGACATACACAGTGATACCCTCAAACACACAGTGATACACACACACAGTGATACCCGCACAGTGATACCCAGTGATATACACACACACACACACACACACACAGTGATACCCCCACACACACAGTGATACCCACACACACACACATAGATACCTCCCCACACACAGTGATACCCACACACACACAGTGATACCCACACACACACAGTGATACCCACGCACACAGTGATACCCACGCACAAGCATACACAATGATACCCTCACACACACAGTGATACACACACAGTGATACCCGCACAGTGATACACAGTCACACAGTGATATACACACACACAGTGATACCCACACACACAGTGATACCCACACACACACAGTGATACCCACACACACACAATGATATCCACGCACACACACGGATACCCACGCACACACACGGATACCCACGCACATACATGGATACCCACGCACAGTGATACCCACGCATACACACGGATACCCACGCACACACACGGATACCCACGCACATACATGGATACCCACGCACAGTGATACCCACGCACACACAGTGATACCCACGCACACACACACAGTGATACACACACACACAGTGATACCCACGCACAGACATACACGATACCCACGCACACACACGGATACCCACGCACACACACGGATACCCACGCACAGTGATACCCACGCACACACAGTGATACCCACGCACACACACACAGTGATACCCACGCACAGTGATACAGTCACACAGTGATACACACACACACACACACAGTGATACCCACGCACAGACATACACGATACCCACGCACACACAGTGATACCCGCACAGTGATACACTGTTATATACACACACACACAGTGATGCCTCTGCCAGACTCATCTTCCTTACACGTCGCTCTTCATCTGCTGCACCTCTCTGCCAATCCCTTCACTGGCTCCCTCTTGCCTCTAGGATCAAACACAAAATTCTCACTCTGACATACAAAGCCCTCAACTGCACTGCTCCCCCCTACATCTCAGACCTTGTCTCCAGATACTCTCCCTTCCGTCCCCTTCGCTCTGCTCACGACACACACAGTGATACCCACACACACACAGTGATACCCACGCACATAGTGATACCCACTCACACACAGTGATACCCACGCACAAGCATACACAATGATACCCTCACACACATAGTGATACCCACGCACAGACATACACAGTGATACCCTCACACACACAGTGATACCCACACACAGACATACACAGTGATACCCTCACACACACAGTGATACCCACGCACAAGCATACACAATGATACCCTCACACACATAGTGATACCCACGCACAGACATACACAGTGATACCCTCACACACACAGTGATACCCACACACACAGTGATACCCGCACAGTGATACCCACACACAGACACACACAGTAATACCCACGCACACACACTGATACCCACTCACACACACAGTAATACCCACGCACACACAGTGATACCCACTCACACACACAGTAATACCCACGCACACACAGTGATACCCACGCACACAGTGATACCCACACACACAGCGATACCCACAAACACAGTGATACCCACACACACAGCGATACCCACAAACACAGTGATACCCACGCACAGACATACACAGTGATACCCGCACAGTGATACAGTCACACAGTGATATACACACACACACACACACACACCAGTGATACCCACACACAGTGAAACCCACAAACACACATACACAAAGTGATACACAAACACACACAGTGATACCCACACTGATACACACACACTGATACACAGTGATGCACACACACCGTGATACCCATGCACACACATACAGTTATACCCACACACACACACACATACAGTTATACCCACACACACACACACAGTCACAATGATACCCACGCACAGACAGTGATACCCACGCATAGACATACACGATACCCACGCACACACAGTGATACACACACACAGTGATACCCCCCCACACACAGTGATACCCACACACACACAGTGATACCCACGCACAAGCATACACAATGATACCCTCACACACACAGTGATACCCACGCACAGACATACACAGTGATACCCTCACACACACAGTGATACACACACACACACACACACACAGTGATACCCATACACACACACACAGTGATACACACACACACACAGTGATACCCATACACACACACACAGTGATACACACACACACACACACACACTGTGATACCCACACACACAATGATACCCATGCACACACAATGATACCCACGCACACACGATACCCACGCACACACACTGATACCCACGCACAAACATGGATACCCACGCACAAACATGGATACCCACGCACAGTGATACCCACGCACAGTGATACCCACGCACACACAGTGATATACACACACACACCAGTGATACCCACACACAGTGAAACCCACGAACACACATACACACAGTGATACCCACAGTGATACCCACACACTGATACACAGTGATGCACACACACCGTGATACCCACGCACACACAGACAGTGATACCCACACACAGACATACACGATACCCACGCACACACAGTGATACACACACACCGTGATACCCACGCACACACAGACAGTGATACCCACACAGACAGTGATACCCACGCACAGACATACACGATACCCACGCACACACAGTGATACACACACACAGTGATACCCGCACAGTGATACACTGTTATATACACACACACACAGTGATGCCTTTGCCAGACTCATCTTCCTTACACGTCGCTCTTCATCTGCCGCACCTCTCTGCCAATCCCTTCACTGGCTCCCTCTTGCCTCTAGGATCAAACACAAAATTCTCACTCTGACATACAAAGCCCTCAACTGCACTGCTCCCCCCTACATCTCAGACCTTGTCTCCAGATACTCTCCCTCCCGTCCCCTTCGCTCTGCTCACGACACACACAGTGATACCCACGCACAAGCATACACAATGATACCCTCACACACACAGTGATACCCATGCACACACACAGTGATACCCACACACAGACATACACAGTGATACTCTCACACACACAGTGATACCCACACACAGACATACACAGTGATACTCTCACACACACAGTAATACCCACGCACACACACTGATACCCACTCACACACACAGTAATACCCACGCACACACAGTGATACCCACTCACACACACAGTAATACCCACGCACACACAGTGATACCCACGCACACAGTGATACCCACACACACAGCGATACCCACAAACACAGTGATACCCACACACACAGCGATACCCACAAACACAGTGATACCCACGCACAGACATACACAGTGATACCCGCACAGTGATACAGTCACACAGTGATATACACACACACACACACACACACCAGTGATACCCACACACAGTGAAACCCACAAACACACATACACAAAGTGATACACAAACACACACAGTGATACCCACACTGATACACACACACTGATACACAGTGATGCACACACACCGTGATACCCATGCACACACATACAGTTATACCCACACACACACACACATACAGTTATACCCACACACACACACACACAGTCACAATGATACCCACGCACAGACAGTGATACCCACGCATAGACATACACGATACCCACGCACACACAGTGATACACACACACAGTGATACCCCCCCACACACAGTGATACCCACACACACACAGTGATACCCACGCACAAGCATACACAATGATACCCTCACACACACAGTGATACCCACGCACAGACATACACAGTGATACCCTCACACACACAGTGATACACACACACACACACACACAGTGATACCCATACACACACACACAGTGATACACACACACACACACAGTGATACCCATACACACACACACAGTGATACACACACACACACACACACTGTGATACCCACACACACACACAATGATACCCATGCACACACAATGATACCCACGCACACACGATACCCACGCACACACACTGATACCCACGCACACACACTGATACCCACGCACAAACATGGATACCCACGCACAAACATGGATACCCACGCACAAACATGGATACCCACGCACAGTGATACCCACGCACAGTGATACCCACGCACACACAGTGATATACACACACACACCAGTGATACCCACACACAGTGAAACCCACGAACACACATACACACAGTGATACCCACAGTGATACCCACACACTGATACACAGTGATGCACACACACCGTGATACCCACGCACACACAGACAGTGATACCCACACACAGACATACACGATACCCACGCACACACAGTGATACACACACACCGTGATACCCACGCACACACAGACAGTGATACCCACACAGACAGTGATACCCACGCACACACAGTGATACACACACACAGTGATACCCGCACAGTGATACACTGTTATATACACACACACACAGTGATGCCTTTGCCAGACTCATCTTCCTTACACGTCGCTCTTCATCTGCCGCACCTCTCTGCCAATCCCTTCACTGGCTCCCTCTTGCCTCTAGGATCAAACACAAAATTCTCACTCTGACATACAAAGCCCTCAACTGCACTGCTCCCCCCTACATCTCAGACCTTGTCTCCAGATACTCTCCCTCCCGTCCCCTTCGCTCTGCTCACGACACACACAGTGATACCCACGCACAAGCATACACAATGATACCCTCACACACACAGTGATACCCATGCACACACACAGTGATACCCACACACAGACATACACAGTGATACTCTCACACACACAGTGATACACACACACAGTGATACCCGCACAGTGATACACAGTCACACAGTGATATACACACACACACAGTGATACCCACGCACAGACATACACAGTGATACCCTCAAACACACAGTGATACCCACGCACAGACATACACAGTGATACCCTCAAACACACAGTGATACACACACACAGTGATACCCACACACACACACAGTGATACCCACACACATACATGGATACCCACGCACAGTGATACCCACACACAGACATACACTTATACCCACGCACAGACAGTGATACCCACACACAGTGATACCCACGCACACAGTGATACCCACAAACACACAGCGATACCCACGCACACACAGTGATACCCACGCACAGACATACACAGTGATACCCACAAACACAGTGATACCCGCACAGTGATATACACACACACCAGTGATACCCACACACAGTGAAACCCACAAACACACATACACACAGTGATACCCACACTGATACACACACACTGATACACAGTGATGCACACACCGTGATACCCATGCACACACACACACAGTCACAATGATACCCACGCACAGACATACACGATACCCACGCACACACAGTGATACACACACACAGTGATGCCTTTGCCAGACTCATCTTCCTTACACGTCGCTCTTCATCTGCTGCAACTCTCTGCCAACCCATTCACTGGCTTCCTCTTGCCTCTAGGATTAAACACAGAGTGATACACACACGCACACGTACACAGTGATACACACGCACACAGTGATACACACGCACACGTACACAGTGACACACACGTACACAGTGATACAAACCCACACACGAAATGAATGACACACACGTACACAGTGATACACACCCACAGTGATACACAAAAACACTGAAATGTACACACACAGAGAAACTAAAACACAGACAACGTGATACACACTCCCCTACATAATGCAACACGCACACAGATATACACAGTGATATGCACGTACAAAGTAATACACAGACACAATGATACCCTCACACACACAGTGATACCCACACACACACACAGAGATACCCATGCACACAGTGATACCCACGCACACAGTGATACCCACGCACAGACATACACAATGATACCCACGCACAGTGATACCCACACACAGACATACACTGATACCCACGCACACACACACAGACAGTGATACCCACGCACAGACATACACAAGGATACCCACGCACAGTGATACCCACACACAGACATACATTGATACCCACGCACACACACACAGCGATACCCACACACAGACATACACTGACATACACTGATACCCACGCACAGACATACACTGATACCCACACACACACACACACAGACAGTGATACCCACACACAGACATACACAATGATACCCACGCACAGACATACACAATAATACCCACGGACAGACATACACAATGATACCCACGCACAGACATACACAATGATACCCACGGACAGACATACACAATGATACCCACGCACAGTGATACCCACACACAGACATACACTGATACCCACGCACACACACACAGTGATACCCACACACAGACATACACTGATACCCACGCACACACAGACAGTGATACCCACGCACAGACATACACAGTGATACCCTCACACACACAGTGATACACACACAGTGATATACACACACACACCATTGATACCCACGAACACACATACACAGTGATACCCACACGCAAAGTGATACCCACGCTCAGTGATACCCACACACAGACATAAACTGAGTGATACGTACACAGTGATACACACGCACACAGTGATACACACGCACACGTACACAGTGATACACACGCACACAGTGATACACACATACACAGTGATACACACGAACACGAACAGAATGACACACATGTACACAGTGATACACAAAAACACTGAAATGTACACACACAGAGAAACTAAAACACAGACAACGTGATACACAATCCCCTACATATTGCAACACGCACACAGATATACACAGTGATATGCACGTACAAAGTAATACACAGACACGTATAGTGATACAGACACCCTGATACACACATACACACACCCCTACATAATGAACCATGCCCACAGTAATACAGAGATACACATTCACATACACACAGGTACAGTTATACACAAGCACACATACACGTGCACAGTTATAAACACACAGTGATACACGCAGACATGTATACAGAGATACACACACAGTTATACATACATGCACATAGTGATACATACAGACATAGTGATGTACACACACACAATCATGGAATGATGCACACTTAAACAACCATACTTACATACACACAGTCCTAGACACGCACACATTCACTCACACATACCAACACACAGGTGTGCAATAAAAAAAAATAGTTTAACTACACAAATGATAATGCTTGTACCTTCAATAGCTGAACGACACACAAGTTGTGCGTATGAGAAGTGCAGCATTGGCGTGCCAAAGTAAGACTGCGCCAGAACACGTGATCTCTCACTGGCGTGATAATACAGCTGTGCGTGTGATGGATCCACTGCTCCTAAAGCAGCCAACTGCACAAAAAATACCACAATAAGACCCTGGTGGAAAAAACACCTGTTCTGCCTGTGAATGGGTTGATAATGAGCTTACAGCTTACTGACGTCTGAGAGGGAAACCTCTTACTTAGGAGGAACTTACTGCACTTGTGATCCTCAAATATAGTGATGACATACTGCAAAGGCTTGTTTAGTGAGCCGTTAGTGCCAGTAGGGCAGTGTGTTTAGTGAGCCGTTAGTGCCAGTAGGGCAGTGTGTTTAGTGAGCCGTTAGTGCCAGGTGATAATATGCCGTGCCAGTAGGGCAGTGTGTTTAGTGAGCCGTTAGTGCCAGTAGGGCAGTGTGTTTAGTGAGCTGTTAGTGCCAGGTGATATCCCGTGCCAGTAGAGCAGTGTGTTTAGTGAGCTGTTAGTGCCAGGTGATAATATGCTGTGCCAGTAGAGCAGTGTGTTTAGTGAGCTGTTAGTGCCAGGTGATAATATGCCGTGCCAGTAGGACAGTGTGTTTAGTAAGCCTTTAGTGCCAGGTGATAATATGCCGTGCCAGTAGGGCAGTGTATTTAGTGAGCCGTTAGTGCCAGTAGGGCAGTGTGTTTAGTGAGCCGTTAGTGCCAGGTGATAATATGCCATGCCAGTATGGCAGTGTGTTTAGTGAGCTGTTAGTGCCAGGTGATAATATGCCGTGCCAGTAGGGCAGTGTGTTTAGTGAGCCGTTAGTGCCAGGTGATAATATGCTGTGCCAGTAGGGCAGTGTGTTTAGTGAGCCGTTAGTGCCAGGTGATAATATGCTGTGCCAGTAGGGCAGTGTGTTTAGTGAGCTGTTAGTGCCAGGTGATAATATGCCATGCCAGTATGGCAGTGTGTTTAGTGAGCCGTTAGTGCCAGGTGATAATATGCCGTGCCAGTAGGGCAGTGTGTTTAGTGAGCCGTTAGTGCCAGGTGATAATATGCTGTGCCAGTAGGGCAGTGTGTTTAGTGAGCAGTTAGTGCCAGGTGATAATATGCCGTGCCAGTAGGGCAGTGTGTTTAGTGAGCCGTTAGTGCCAGTAGGGCAGTGTGTTTAGTGAGCCGTTAGTGCCAGTAGGGCAGAGTGTTTAGTGAGCCGTTAGTGCCAGTAGGGCAGTGTGTTTAGTGAGCCGTTAGTGCCAGTAGGGCAGTGTGTTTAGTGAGCCGTTAGTGCCAGTAGGGCAGTGAGCTTAGTGAGCCGTTAGTGCCAGTAGGGCAGTGTGCTTAGTGAGCCGTTAGTGCCAGTAGGGCAGTGTGTTTAGTGAGCTGTTAGTGCCAGGTGATAATATGCTGTGCCAGTAGGGCAGTGTGTTTAGTGAGCCGTTAGTGCCAGGTGATAATATGGCGTGCCAGTAGGGCAGTGTGTTTAGTGAGCTGTTAGTGCCAGGTGATAATATGCTGTGCCAGTAGGGCAGTGTGTTTAGTGAGCCGTTAGTGCCAGGTGATAATATGCCGTGCCAGTAGGGCAGTGTGTTTAGTGAGCCGTTAGTGCCAGGTGATAATATGCCGTGCCAGTAGGGCAGTGTGTTTAGTGACCCGTTAGTGCCAGTAGGGCAGTGTGTTTAGTGAGCTGTTAGTGCCAGGTGATAATATGCCGTGCCAGTAGGACAGTGTGTTTAGTGAGCCTTTAGTGCCAGGTGATAATATGCCGTGCCAGTAGGGCAGTGTATTTAGTGAGCCGTTAGTGCCAGTAGGGCAGTGTGTTTAGTGAGCTGTTAGTGCCAGGTGATAATATGCTGTGCCAGTAGGGCAGTGTGTTTAGTGAGCCGTTAGTGCCAGGTGATAATATGCCGTGCCAGTAGGGCAGTGTGTTTAGTGAGCCGTTAGTGCCAGTAGGGCAGTGTGTTTAGTGAGCTGTTAGTGCCAGGTGATAATATGCCGTGCCAGTAGGGCAGTGTGTTTAGTGAGCCGTTAGTGCCAGGTGATAATATGCCGTGCCAGTAGCGCAGTGTATTTAGTGAGCCGTTAGTGCCAGTAGGGCAGTGTGTTTAGTGAGCCGTTAGTGCCAGTAGGGCAGTGTGTTTAGTGAGCTGTTAGTGCCAGGTGATATCCCGTGCCAGTAGGGCAGTGTGTTTAGTGAGCCGTTAGTGCCAGGTGATAATATGCCGTGCCAGTAGCACAGTGTGTTTAGTGAGCCGTTAGTGCCAGGTGATATCCCGTGCCAGTAGGGCAGTGTGTTTAGTGAGCCGTTAGTGCCAGGTGATAATATGCTGTGCCAGTAGGGCAGTGTGTTTAGTGAGCCGTTAGTGCCAGGTGATAATATGCTGTGCCAGTAGGGTAGTGTGTTTAGTGAGCCGTTAGTGCCAGGTGATAATATGTCGTGCCAGTAGGGCAGTGTGTTTAGTGAGCTGTTAGTGCCAGGTGATAATATGCTGTGCCAGTAGGGCAGTGTGTTTAGTGAGCTGTTAGTGCCAGGTGATAATATGCCGTGCCAGTAGGGCAGTGTGTTTAGTGAGCCGTTAGTGCCAGGTGATAATATGCCGTGCCAGTAGGGCAGTGTGTTTAGTGAGCCGTTAGTACCAGGTGATAATATGCCGTGCCAGTAGGGCAGTGTGTTTAGTGAGCCGTTAGTGCCAGTAGGGCAGTGTGTTTAGTGAGCTGTTAGTGCCAGGTGATAATATGCTGTGCCAGTAGGGCAGTGTGTTTAGTGAGCCGTTAGTGCCAGGTGATAATATGCCGTGCCAGTAGGGCAGTGTATTTAGTGAGCCGTTAGTGCCAGTAGGGCAGTGTGTTTAGTGAGCTGTTAGTGCCAGGTGATATCCCGTGCCAGTAGGGCAGTGTGTTTAGTGAGCCGTTAGTGCCAGGTGATAATATGCCGTGCCAGTAGGGCAGTGTGTTTAGTGAGCCGTTAGTGCCAGGTGATATCCCGTGCCAGTAGGGCAGTGTGTTTAGTGAGCCGTTAGTGCCAGGTGATAATATGCTGTGCCAGTAGGGCAGTGTGTTTAGTGAGCCGTTAGTGCCAGGTGATAATATGCTGTGCCAGTAGGGTAGTGTGTTTAGTGAGCCGTTAGTGCCAGGTGATAATATGCCGTGCCAGTAGGGCAGTGTGTTTAGTGAGCCGTTAGTGCCAGGTGATAATATGCCGTGCCAGTAGGGTAGTGTGTTTAGTGAGCCGTTAGTGCCAGGTGATAATATGCCGTGCCAGTAGGGCAGTGTGTTTAGTGAGCCGTTAGTGCCAGGTGATAATATGCCGTGCCAGTAGGGTAGTGTGTTTAGTGAGCCGTTAGTGCCAGGTGATAATATGCCGTGCCAGTAGGGCAGTGTGTTTAGTGACCCGTTAGTGCCAGGTGATAATATGCTGTGCCAGTAGGGCAGTGTGTTTAGTGAGCCGTTAGTGCCAGGTGATAATATGCCGTGCCAGTAGGGCAGTGTGTTTAGTGAGCCGTTAGTGCCAGGTGATAATATGCCGTGCCAGTAGGGCAGTGTGTTTAGTGAGCTGTTAGTGCCAGGTGATAATATGCTGTGCCAGTAGGGCAGTGTGTTTAGTGAGCTGTTAGTGCCAGGTGATATCCCGTGCCAGTATGGCAGTGTGTTTAGTGAGCCGTTAGTGCCAGGTGATAATATGCCGTGCCAGTAGGGCAGTGTGTTTAGTGAGCCGTTAGTGCCAGGTGATATCCCGTGCCAGTAGGGCAGTGTGTTTAGTGAGCCGTTAGTGCCAGGTGATAATATGCTGTGCCAGTAGGGTAGTGTGTTTAGTGAGCCGTTAGTGCCAGGTGATAATATGCCGTGCCAGTAGGTCAGTGTGTTTAGTGAGCCGTTAGTGCCAGGTGATAATATGCTGTGCCAGTAGGGTAGTGTGTTTAGTGAGCCGTTAGTGCCAGGTGATAATATGCTGTGCCAGTAGGGCAGTGTGTTTAGTGAGCTGTTAGTGCCAGGTGATATCCCGTGCCAGTATGGCAGTGTGTTTAGTGAGCCGTTAGTGCCAGGTGATAATATGCCGTGCCAGTAGGGCAGTGTGTTTAGTGAGCCGTTAGTGCCAGGTGATATCCCGTGCCAGTAGGGCAGTGTGTTTAGTGAGCCGTTAGTGCCAGGTGATAATATGCTGTGCCAGTAGGGTAGTGTGTTTAGTGAGCCGTTAGTGCCAGGTGATAATATGCCGTGCCAGTAGGTCAGTGTGTTTAGTGAGCCGTTAGTGCCAGGTGATAATATGCCGTGCCAGTAGGGCAGTGTGTTTAGTGAGCCGTTAGTGCCAGGTGATAATATGCCGTGCCAGTAGGGCAGTGTGTTTAGTGAGCCGTTAGTGCCAGTAGGGCAGTGTGTTTAGTGAGCTGTTAGTGCCAGGTGATAATATGCTGTGCCAGTAGGGCAGTGTGTTTAGTGAGCTGTTAGTGCCAGGTGATAATATGCCGTGCCAGTAGGGCAGTGTGTTTAGTGAGCCGTTAGTGCCAGTAGGGCAGTGTGTTTAGTGAGCTGTTAGTGCCAGGTGATAATATGCTGTGCCAGTAGGGCAGTGTGTTTAGTGAGCTGTTAGTGCCAGGTGATAATATGCCGTGCCAGTAGGGCAGTGTGTTTAGTGAGCCGTTAGTGCCAGGTGATAATATGCCGTGCCAGTAGGGCAGTGTATTTAGTGAGCCGTTAGTGCCAGTAGGGCAGTGTGTTTAGTGAGCCGTTAGTGCCAGTAGGGCAGTGTGTTTAGTGAGCTGTTAGTGCCAGGTGATATCCCGTGCCAGTAGGGCAGTGTGTTTAGTGAGCCGTTAGTGCCAGGTGATATCCCGTGCCAGTAGGGCAGTGTGTTTAGTGAGCTGTTAGTGCCAGGTGATAATATGCCGTGCCAGTAGGACAGTGTGTTTAGTGAGCCTTTAGTGCCAGGTGATAATATGCCGTGCCAGTAGGACAGTGTGTTTAGTGAGCCGTTAGTGCCAGGTGATAATATGCCGTGCCAGTAGGGCAGTGTGTTTAGTGAGCCGTTAGTGCCAGGTGATAATATGCCGTGCCAGTAGGGCAGTGTGTTTAGTGAGCCGTTAGTGCCAGGTGATAATATGCTGTGCCAGTAGGGCAGTGTGTTTAGTGAGCAGTTAGTGCCAGGTGATAATATGCCGTGCCAGTAGGGCAGTGTGTTTAGTGAGCCGTTAGTGCCAGTAGGGCAGTGTGTTTAGTGAGCTGTTAGTGCCAGGTGATAATATGCCGTGCCAGTAGCGCAGTGTATTTAGTGAGCCGTTAGTGCCAGTAGGGCAGTGTGTTTAGTGAGCCGTTAGTGCCAGGTGATAATATGCCGTGCCAGTAGCACAGTGTGTTTAGTGAGCCGTTAGTGCCAGGTGATATCCCGTGCCAGTAGGGCAGTGTGTTTAGTGAGCCGTTAGTGCCAGGTGATAATATGCTGTGCCAGTAGGGCAGTGTGTTTAGTGAGCCGTTAGTGCCAGGTGATAATATGCTGTGCCAGTAGGGTAGTGTGTTTAGTGAGCCGTTAGTGCCAGGTGATAATATGCCGTGCCAGTAGGGCAGTGTGTTTAGTGAGCCGTTAGTGCCAGGTGATAATATGTCGTGCCAGTAGGGCAGTGTGTTTAGTGAGCTGTTAGTGCCAGGTGATAATATGCTGTGCCAGTAGGGCAGTGTGTTTAGTGAGCTGTTAGTGCCAGGTGATAATATGCCGTGCCAGTAGGGCAGTGTGTTTAGTGAGCCGTTAGTGCCAGGTGATAATATGCCGTGCCAGTAGGGCAGTGTGTTTAGTGAGCCGTTAGTACCAGGTGATAATATGCCGTGCCAGTAGGGCAGTGTGTTTAGTGAGCCGTTAGTGCCAGTAGGGCAGTGTGTTTAGTGAGCTGTTAGTGCCAGGTGATAATATGCTGTGCCAGTAGGGCAGTGTGTTTAGTGAGCTGTTAGTGCCAGGTGATAATATGCCGTGCCAGTAGGGCAGTGTGTTTAGTGAGCCGTTAGTGCCAGGTGATAATATGCCGTGCCAGTAGGGCAGTGTATTTAGTGAGCCGTTAGTGCCAGTAGGGCAGTGTGTTTAGTGAGCCGTTAGTGCCAGTAGGGCAGTGTGTTTAGTGAGCTGTTAGTGCCAGGTGATATCCCGTGCCAGTAGGGCAGTGTGTTTAGTGAGCCGTTAGTGCCAGGTGATAATATGCCGTGCCAGTAGGGCAGTGTGTTTAGTGAGCCGTTAGTGCCAGGTGATATCCCGTGCCAGTAGGGCAGTGTGTTTAGTGAGCCGTTAGTGCCAGGTGATAATATGCTGTGCCAGTAGGGCAGTGTGTTTAGTGAGCCGTTAGTGCCAGGTGATAATATGCTGTGCCAGTAGGGTAGTGTGTTTAGTGAGCCGTTAGTGCCAGGTGATAATATGCCGTGCCAGTAGGGCAGTGTGTTTAGTGAGCCGTTAGTGCCAGGTGATAATATGCTGTGCCAGTAGGGTAGTGTGTTTAGTGAGCCGTTAGTGCCAGGTGATAATATGCCGTGCCAGTAGGGCAGTGTGTTTAGTGAGCCGTTAGTGCCAGGTGATAATATGCCGTGCCAGTAGGGTAGTGTGTTTAGTGAGCCGTTAGTGCCAGGTGATAATATGCCGTGCCAGTAGGGCAGTGTGTTTAGTGAGCCGTTAGTGCCAGGTGATAATATGCCGTGCCAGTAGGGTAGTGTGTTTAGTGAGCCGTTAGTGCCAGGTGATAATATGCCGTGCCAGTAGGGCAGTGTGTTTAGTGAGCCGTTAGTGCCAGGTGATAATATGCCGTGCCAGTAGGGCAGTGTGTTTAGTGAGCCGTTAGTGCCAGGTGATAATATGCCATGCCAGTAGGGCAGTGTGTTTAGTGAGCTGTTAGTGCCAGGTGATAATATGCTGTGCCAGTAGGGCAGTGTGTTTAGTGAGCTGTTAGTGCCAGGTGATATCCCGTGCCAGTATGGCAGTGTGTTTAGTGAGCCGTTAGTGCCAGGTGATAATATGCCGTGCCAGTAGGGCAGTGTGTTTAGTGAGCCGTTAGTGCCAGGTGATATCCCGTGCCAGTAGGGCAGTGTGTTTAGTGAGCCGTTAGTGCCAGGTGATAATATGCTGTGCCAGTAGGGTAGTGTGTTTAGTGAGCCGTTAGTGCCAGGTGATAATATGCCGTGCCAGTAGGGCAGTGTGTTTAGTGAGCCGTTAGTGCCAGGTGATAATATGCCGTGCCAGTAGGGCAGTGTGTTTAGTGAGCCGTTAGTGCCAGGTGATAATATGCCGTGCCAGTAGGGCAGTGTGTTTAGTGAGCCGTTAGTGCCAGGTGATAATATGCCGTGCCAGTAGGGCAGTGTGTTTAGTGAGCCGTTAGTGCCAGTAGGGCAGTGTGTTTAGTGAGCTGTTAGTGCCAGGTGATAATATGCTGTGCCAGTAGGGCAGTGTGTTTAGTGAGCTGTTAGTGCCAGGTGATAATATGCCGTGCCAGTAGGGCAGTGTGTTTAGTGAGCCGTTAGTGCGAGGTGATAATATGCCGTGCCAGTAGGGCAGTGTATTTAGTGAGCCGTTAGTGCCAGTAGGGCAGTGTGTTTAGTGAGCCGTTAGTGCCAGTAGGGCAGTGTGTTTAGTGAGCTGTTAGTGCCAGGTGATATCCCGTGCCAGTAGGGCAGTGTGTTTAGTGAGCCGTTAGTGCCAGGTGATAATATGCTGTGCCAGTAGGGCAGTGTGTTTAGTGAGCCGTTAGTGCCAGGTGATAATATGCTGTGCCAGTAGGGCAGTGTGTTTAGTGAGCCGTTAGTGCCAGGTGATAATATGCCGTGCCAGTAGGGTAGTGTGTTTAGTGAGCCGTTAGTGCCAGGTGATAATATGCCGTGCCAGTAGGGCAGTGTGTTTAGTGAGCCGTTAGTGCCAGGTGATAATATGCCGTGCCAGTAGGGCAGTGTGTTTAGTGAGCCGTTAGTGCCAGGTGATAATATGCCGTGCCAGTAGGGCAGTGTGTTTAGTGAGCTGTTAGTGCCAGGTGATAATATGCTGTGCCAGTAGGGCAGTGTGTTTAGTGAGCTGTTAGTGCCAGGTGATAATATGCTGTGCCAGTAGGGCAGTGTGTTTAGTGAGCTGTTAGTGCCAGGTGATAATATGCTGTGCCAGTAGGGCAGTGTGTTTAGTGAGCTGTTAGTGCCAGGTGATAATATGCAGTGCCAGTAGGGCAGTGTGTTTAGTGAGCCGTTAGTGCCAGGTGATAATATGCCGTGCCAGTAGGGCAGTGTGTTTAGTGAGCCGTTAGTGCCAGGTGATAATATGCCATGCCAGTAGGGCACTGTGTTTAGTGAGCTGTTAGTGCCAGGTGATAATATGCCGTGCCAGTAGGGCAGTGTGTTTAGTGAGCCGTTAGTGCCAGGTGATAATATGCCGTGCCAGTAGGGCAGTGTGTTTAGTGAGCTGTTAGTGCCAGGTGATAATATGCTGTGCCAGTAGGGCAGTGTGTTTAGTGAGCTGTTAGTGCCAGGTGATAATATGCCGTGCCAGTAGGGCAGTGTGTTTAGTGAGCCGTTAGTGCCAGGTGATAATATGCCGTGCCAGTAGGGCAGTGTGTTTAGTGAGCCGTTAGTGCCAGGTGATAATATGCCGTGCCAGTAGGGCAGTGTGTTTAGTGAGCCGTTAGTGCCAGTAGGGCAGTGTGTTAGTCTTGATCCCAGAGAGTAAGGAACAACTGTTGAAGAAGAATAGAAAGAGGGCGCCACAATAGCGTGATATCGTCTGGAATGCAGGTATAGATAAAAGTAGATATTATGCTTACCAGATGGTGTGGCACTGTACTGTGACCAGTGCAAGAGAGCAGGCTAGCACTTAACAGTGGCTAGTACACTGTAGGAGTCAGGCTCCAAAGGCACTTGCTCTGGTTGCAACTTGGTGTTTATCTCCTGGTGTCTGGACTTCAGGTGCTGCAAAGGAGTGATCTTGTGTGTGTTGTTCAGTGGGTATATATGAACCACAACACAGACAACTTCAAATAAAAAAGACTTTTAATATTTTATGACGCGTTTCTCAACCTACAAGGGTTGTTTCATCAGATAAAAAAAGTTTCACTTTTTTTATCTGATGAAACAACCCTTGTAGGTTGAGAAACGCGTCATAAAATATTAAAAGTCTTTTTTATTTGAAGTTGTCTGTGTTGTGGTTCATATATACCCACTGAACAACACACACAAGATCACTCCTTTGCAGCACCTGAAGTCCAGACACCAGGAGATAAACACCAAGTTGCAACCAGAGCAAGTGCCTTTGGAGCCTGACTCCTACAGTGTACTAGCCACTGTTAAGTGCTAGCCTGCTCTCTTGCACTGGTCACAGTACAGTGCCACACCATCTGGTAAGCATAATATCTACTTTTATCTATACCTGCATTCCAGTAGGGAAGTGTGTTTAGTGAGCCGTTAGTGCCAGTAGGGCAGTGTGTTTAGTGAGCTGTTAGTGCCAGGTGATAATATGCTGTGCCAGTAGGGCAGTGTGTTTAGTGAGCTGTTAGTGCCAGGTGATAATATGCCGTGCCAGTAGGGCAGTGTGTTTAGTGAGCCGTTAGTGCCAGTAGGGCAGTGTGTTTAGTGAGCCGTTAGTGCCAGGTGATAATATGCCGTGCCAGTAGGGCAGTGTGTTTAGTGAGCCGTTAGTGCCAGTAGGGCAGTGTGTTTAGTGAGCTGTTAGTGCCAGGTGATAATATGCCGTGCCAGTAGGGCAGTGTGTTTAGTGAGCTGCTAGTGCCAGGTGATAATATGCCGTGCCAGTAGGGCAGTGTGTTTAGTGAGCTGCTAGTGCCAGGTGATAATATGCCGTGCCAGTAGGGCAGTGTGTTTAGTGAGCCGTTAGTGCCAGGTGATAATATGCCGTGCCAGTAGGGCAGTGTGTTTAGTGAGCTGTTAGTGCCAGGTGATAATATGCTGTGCCAGTAGGGCAGTGTGTTTAGTGAGCCGTTAGTGCCAGGTGATAATATGCCGTGCCAGTAGGGAAGTGTGTTTAGTGAGCCGTTAGTGCCAGTAGGGCAGTGTGTTTAGTGAGCTGTTAGTGCCAGGTGATAATATGCTGTGCCAGTAGGGCAGTGTGTTTAGTGAGCTGTTAGTGCCAGGTGATAATATGCCGTGCCAGTAGGGCAGTGTGTTTAGTGAGCCGTTAGTGCCAGTAGGGCAGTGTGTTTAGTGAGCCGTTAGTGCCAGGTGATAATATGCCGTGCCAGTAGGGCAGTGTGTTTAGTGAGCCGTTAGTGCCAGTAGGGCAGTGTGTTTAGTGAGCTGTTAGTGCCAGGTGTTAATATGCCGTGCCAGTAGGGCAGTGTGTTTAGTGAGCGGTTAGTGCCAGGTGATAATATGCCGTGCCAGTAGGGCAGTGTGTTTAGTGAGCTGTTAGTGCCAGGTGATATCCCGTGCCAGTAGGGCAGTGTGTTTAGTGAGCCGTTAGTGCCAGGTGATAATATGCCGTGCCAGTAGGGCAGTGTGTTTAGTGAGCCGTTAGTGCCAGGTGATAATATGCTGTGCCAGTAGGGCAGTGTGTTTAGTGAGCTGTTAGTGCCAGGTGATAATATGCTGTGCCAGTAGGGCAGTGTGTTTAGTGAGCCGTTAGTGCCAGGTGATAATATGCCGTGCCAGTAGGGCAGTGTGTTTAGTGAGCCGTTAGTGCCAGTAGGGCAGTGTGTTTAGTGAGCTGTTAGTGCCAGGTGATAATATGCAGTGCCAGTAGGGCAGTGTGTTTAGTGAGCTGTTAGTGCCAGGTGATAATATGCCATGCCAGTAGGGCAGTGTGTTTAGTGAGCCGTTAGTGCCAGGTGATAATATGCCGTGCCAGTAGGGCAGTGTATTTAGTGAGCCGTTAGTGCCAGTAGGGCAGTGTGTTTGGTGAGCTGTTAGTGCCAGGTGATAATATGCCGTGCCAGTAGGGCAGTGTGTTTAGTGAGCCGTTAGTGCCAGTAGGGCAGTGTGTTTAGTGAGCCGTTAGTGCCAGTAGGGCAGTGTGTTTAGTGAGCCGTTAGTGCCAGGTGATAATATGCCGTGCCAGTAGGGCAGTGTGTTTAGTGAGCTGTTAGTGCCAGGTGATAATATGCTGTGCCAGTAGGGCAGTGTAATTAGTGAGCTCTTAGTGCCAGGTGATAATATGCCGTTCCAGTAGGGCAGTGTGTTTAGTGAGCTGTTAGTGCCAGGTGATATGCTGTGCCAGTAGGGCAGTGTGTTTAGTGAGCTGTTAGTGCCAGGTGATAATATGCCGTGCCAGTAGGGCAGTGTGTTTAGTGAGCTGTTAGTGCCAGGTGATATACTGTGCCAGTAGGGCAGTGTGTTTAGTGAGCTGTTAGTGCCAGGTGATAATATGCCGTGCCAGTAGGGCAGTGTGTTTAGTGAGCCGTTAGTGCCAGTAGGGCAGTGTGTTTAGTGAGCTGTTAGTGCCAGGTGATATCCCGTGCCAGTAGAGCAGTGTGTTTAGTGAGCTGTTAGTGCCAGGTGATAATATCCCGTGCCAGTAGGGCAGTGTGTTTAGTGAGCTGTTAGTGCCAGGTGATAATATGCCGTGCCAGTAGGGCAGTGTGTTTAGTGAGCTGTTAGTGCCAGGTGATATACCGTGCCAGTAGGGCAGTGTGTTTAGTGAGCTGTTAGTGCCAGGTGATAATATGCCGTGCCAGTAGGGCAGTGTGTTTAGTGAGCCGTTAGTGCCAGTAGGGCAGTGTGTTTAGTGAGCTGTTAGTGCCAGGTGATAATATGCCGTGCCAGTAGGGCAGTGTGTTTAGTGAGCCGTTAGTGCCAGTAGGGCAGTGTGTTTAGTGAGCCGTTAGTGCCAGGTGATAATATGCCGTGCCAGTAGGGCAGTGTGTTTAGTGAGCCGTTAGTGCCAGGTGATAATATGCTGTGCCAGTAGGGCAGTGTGTTTAGTGAGCCGTTAGTGCCAGGTGATAATATGCTGTGCCAGTAGGGCAGTGTGTTTAGTGAGCTGTTAGTGCCAGGTGATAATATGCTGTGCCAGTAGGGCAGTGTGTTTAGTGAGCCGTTAGTGCCAGGTGATAATATGCCGTGCCAGTAGAGCAGTGTGTTTAGTGAGCCGTTAGTGCCAGGTGATAATATGCCGTGCCAGTAGGGCAGTGTGTTTAGTGAGCTGTTAGTGCCAGGTGATAATATGCTGTGCCAGTAGGGCAGTGTGTTTAGTGAGCCGTTAGTGCCAGGTGATAATATGCCGTGCCAGTAGGGCAGTGTGTTTAGTGAGCCGTTAGTGCCAGGTGATAATATGCCGTGCCAGTAGGGCAGTGTGTTTAGTGAGCTGTTAGTGCCAGGTGATAATATGCTGTGCCAGTAGGGCAGTGTGTTTAGTGAGCCGTTAGTGCCAGGTGATAATATGCCGTGCCAGTAGGGCACTGTGTTTAGTGAGCTGTTAGTGCCAGGTGATAACATGCCGTGCCAGTAGGGCACTGTGTTTAGTGAGCTGTTAGTGCCAGGTGATAACATGCCGTGCCAGTAGGGCAGTGTGTTTAGTGAGCTGTTAGTGCCAGGTGATAATATGCCGTGCCAGTTGGGCAGTGTGTTTAGTGAGCTGTTAGCGCCAGGTGATATGCCGTGCCAGTAGGGCAGTGTGTTTAGTGAGCCGTTAGTGCCAGGTGATAATATGCCGTGCCAGTAGGGCACTGTGTTTAGTGAGCTGTTAGTGCCAGGTGATAACATGCCGTGCCAGTAGGGCACTGTGTTTAGTGAGCTGTTAGTGCCAGGTGATAACATGCCGTGCCAGTAGGGCAGTGTGTTTAGTGAGCTGTTAGTGCCAGGTGATAATATGCCGTGCCAGTTGGGCAGTGTGTTTAGTGAGCTGTTAGCGCCAGGTGATATGCCGTGCCAGTAGGGCAGTGTGTTTAGTAAGCCGTTAGTGCCAGGTGATATGCCATACAGTAGTGTACAGGTGTGCGTGGTGCTATGTATTAGTAGTGTATAGGTGTGCCTGGTGCTGTGTACAGGTGTGTGTGGTGCTATGTATTATTAGTGCATAGGAGTGCCTGGTGCTGTGTATTAGTAGTGCATAGGTGTGCCAGGTGCGGTGTACAGGTGTGCCTGGTGCTGTGTATTAGTAGTGCATATGTGTGCCTGGTGCGGTGTACAGGTTTGCCTGGTGCTGTGTATTAGTAGTGCATAGGTTTGTCTGGTGCTGTGTACAGGTGTGCCTGGTGCTGTGTATTAGTAGTGTATAGATGTGCCTGCTGCGGTGTACAGGTGTACGTGGTGCTGTGTATTAATCATGTATAGGTGTGCCTGGTGCTGTGTATTAGTAGTGCATAGGTGTGTCTGGTGCGGTGTACAGATGTGCCTGGTGCTGTGTATAGGTGTGCCTGGTGCTGTGTACAGGTGTGCCTGGTGCTGTGTATTAGTAGTGCATAGGTTTGTCTGGTGCTGTGTACAGGTGTGCCTGGTGCTGTGTATTAGTAGTGTATAGATGTGCCTGCTGCGGTGTACAGGTGTACGTGGTGCTGTGTATTAATCATGTATAGGTGTGCCTGGTGCTGTGTATTAGTAGTGCATAGGTGTGTCTGGTGCGGTGTACAGATGTGCCTGGTGCTGTGTACAGATGTGCCTGGTGCTGTGTACAGGTGTGCCTGGTGCTGTGTACAGGTGTGCCTGGTGCTGTGTACAGGTGTGCCTGGTGCTGTGTATTAGTAGTGCTTATGTGTGCCTGGTGCTATGTACAGGTGTGCCTGGTGCTGTCTATTATTAGTGCATAGGTGTGCCTGGTGCTGTGTACAGGTGTGCCTGGTGCTGTGTATTAGTGGTGCATAGGTGTGTCTGGTGGTGTACAGGTGTGCCTGGTGCTGTGTATTAGTGGTGCATAGGTGTGTCTGGTGGTGTATAGGTGTGCCTGGTGCTGTGTACCTTTAGTGACTGCAGTACACTCAGGCTCTGCATCCTCTCGTGGGGAGTGTGAGGTGAACGTCTTGCCTTGAACCCAGATCCTTCGGCCATCTAGAGAGGGGACAAGTGAGAAAGACAAGTTGTCACACACTTCAGGCTCTCTCCCCCTGTATTACTGGTCTACATCCCCTAACTCGCATAAACCCCCTGGTCCCCACAGACTTTACAAGTGAAGAAAATGTATCTAAAACAAACTAGAGGCACCAAAAAAATAACTAAAAACAAAATTTATGCTTACCTGATAAATGTATTTCTTTTTTGACACGATGAGTCCACGGATCATCTTAATTACTAATGGGATATTCACCTCCTGGTCAGCAGGAGACGGCAAAGAGCACCACAGCAGAGCTGTTAAATAGCTCCTCCCTTCCATTCCAGTCATTCGACGAAGTTAAGGAAAGAAAGGAAAAGCCAAGGTGCAGAGGTGTCTGAAGTTTATAATAACCAACAACCTGTCTTGCAAGAACAGGGCGGGCCGTGGACTCATCGTGTCAAAGAAATACATTTATCAGGTAAGCATAAATTTTGTTTTCTTTTTTAAGACACAATGAGTCCACGGATCATCTTAATTACTAATGGGATCCAATACCCAAGCTAGAGGACACAGATGATACGGGAGGGACAAGACAGGGAACCTAAATGGAAGGCACCACTGCTTAAAGAACCTTTCTCCCAAAAGAAGCCTCAGCCGAGGCAAAAGTATCAAATTTGTAAAACTTTGAAAAAGTGTGAAGAGAGGACCAAGTCGCAGCCTTGCAAATCTGTTCCACAGAAGCTTCATTTTTGAATGCCCATGAGGAAGCAACAGCCCTCGTGAAATGAGCCGTAACTCTCTCTGGAGGTTGCTGTCCAGCAGTCTCATATGCGTAACGTATGATACTCTTCAGCCAAAAAGAAAGAGAAGTAGCCGTAGCTTTCTGACCCTTACGTTTTCCCAAGAAAACTACAAACAAAGCAGACGACTGACTAAAATCCTTAGTCGCCTGCAGGTAAAACTTTAAAGCACGAACTACGTCCAAATTGTGCAAAAGACGCTCCTTATGAGAAGTAGGATTAGGACACAAGGAAGGAACAACAATCTCTTGATTAATGTTCCTATCAGAAACAACCTTAGGAAGAAAACCTAACTTAGTACGTAGAACTACCTTATCTGAATGAAAAATAAGATAAGAATACTGCAATGCCAAGAGTTCCAAGACTCTACGAGCAGAGGAGATAGCAACAAAAAATAAAAAACTTTTCATGATAACAACTTAACATCTAAGGAATGCATAGGCTCAAACGGAGGCCGCTGCAGAACGTTGATAACTAAATTCAGACTCCATGGAGGAGTAACTGGTTTGAACACAGGCTTGATCCTGACAAAATGATTGTACATCTGGGACATCCGCCAGACGTTTGTGTAACAAAATAGATAAGGCCGAGATCTGACCCTTTAGTGAACTCGTCGATAAACCTTTCTCCAAATTCTAGGAATCCTATCTCTACTCCATGAGTAGCCCTTAGATTCACACCAGTAGAGATATTTATGCCAAATCTTATGGTAAATTCTTCTAGTAACAGGCTTACGAGCCTGAATCATAGTCTCTATAACAGAATCAGAAAATCCTCGCTTGGATAAAATTAAGCGTTCAATCTCCAAGCAGTCAGCTTCAGAGAAACTAGATTTGGGTGAAGGAAGGGCCCCTGAATCAGAAGGTCCTTCCTCAACGGAAGTCTCCAAGGTGGAAGAGATGTCATCTCCACCAGATCTGCATACCAAATCCTGCGAGGCCAGGCCAGTGCTATGAGGATCACCGAGGCCCTTTCCTGTTTGATTTGAGCAATTACTCGAGGAAGAAGAGCAAACTGAGGAAACAGGTATGCTAGATTGAAGGTCCAAGGGGCCGCCAAAGCATCTATCAGTTCCGCCTGGGGGTCCCTGGATCTTGACCCGTACCTCTGGAGCTTGGCATTCTGTCGAGATGCCATGAGATCTAATTCCGGCTGACCCCACTTGAGAATCAGGCTGGCAAATACTTCCAGATGGAGTTCCCACTCCACCGGATGAAAGGTCTGTCTGCTCAGGAAGTCCGCCTCCCAGTTGTCCTCCGCCCACTGAATTATTCTGGTTACCTCTGTCATCGCTAAGGAACTCCTCGTTCCTCCCTGATGATTGATGTAAACCACTGTAGTTATGTTGTCCGACTGAAACCTGATAAACTGGACCGAGGCTAACTGGGGCCAGGCCAGAAGAGCATTAAAGATCGCTCTCAGCTCCAGAATGTTTATAGGAAGAACAGACTCTGACTAAGTCCAAACTCCGAGCCTTTAGTGAGCCCCAGACTGCTCCCCACCCTAGAAGGCTGGCGTCCGTTTGTCACGATCACCCAGGATGGTCTGCGGAAACAGGTTTCCTGGGATATTTTATTTAGAGACAACCACCATTGAAGAGAATCCCTTGTCTCCTGATCTAGTAATATTTGAGGAGACAAATCTGCATAGTCTCCGTTCAATTGCCTGAGCATGCTTAATTGTAGAGGTCTGAGATGGAACCGAGCAAACAGGATGATGTCCATTGCCGCCACCATCAGCCCAATTACCTCCATGCACTGAGCCACTGAAGGCCAAGCAGTGTACTGAAGGACTAGACAAGTATTGGTAATCATTGATCTCCTGACTTCTGTCAGAAAAATCTTCATTGATAGGGAATCTATTATGGTTCCCAAGAAAGTTACCCTTGTATTTGGGACTAGGGAACTCTTTTCCAAATTTACCTTCCACCCGTGAGATCGCAGGAAGGATAGCACCATCTCCGTATGGGACTTTGCTTGATGCAAGGAGGGCGCCTGGACTAGGATGTCGTTCAGATAGGGCGCCACCGCAATGCCTCTTAACCGAAGAACTGCCAACAGTGATCCTAGAACCTTTGTGAAGATTCTGGGAGCTGTGGCAAGACTGAAAGGAAGAGCCATGAACTGGAAGTGTTTGTCCAGAAAGGCAAATCTTAGGAACATGTGATGATCCTTGTGAATGGGGACATACAGGTATGCATCCTTTAAATTCACTGTTGTCATAAATTGACCCTCTTGGATTAATCGAATAATGGAACGAATAGTTTCTATCTTGAAAGACGGTACTCTGAGAAATTTGTTTAGACTCTTGAGATCTAAAATTGGTCTGAAGGTTCCTTCTTTTTTGGGAACCACAAAGAGATTGGAGTAAAACCCCTGACCCTGTTCCTGAATTGGAACTGGGACAATCACTCCCAGATCTGAGAGGTCTTTTACACAATGCAAGAACGCCTCTCTTTTTGTCTGGTCTGCAGATAATCTTGAAAGTAGAAACCTGCCTCTGGGACGAAAACGTTTGAACTCCAGTATGTATCCCTGGGACACAATTTCTACTGCCCAGGGATACTGAACATCTCGAACCCAAGCCTGAGAGAAAAAGGAAAGTCTGCCCCCTACAAGATCTGGTACCGGATCGGGGGCATGACCTTCATGCTGTCTTTGATTCAACAGCAGGCTTTTTGGATTGTTTACCCTTATTCCAAGATTGACTTGGTCTCCATGCAGGTTTGGGCTGTTCCTGCTTGGCGGTGGTAGAGGAAAAATTTCCCTTGAAATTTCAAATGGAACGAAAATTACTCTGACGTCCTTTTTGCTTGTTTCTTTTATCCTGAGGGAGAAGATGGCCCTTACCTCCCGAGATATCAGAGATAATTTCCGCTAGGCCAGGTCCAAACAAGGTCTTCCCCTTGTAAGGGATAGCCAGAAGCTTAGACTTTGATGACACATCCGCAGACCAAGGCTTCAACCATAAAGCTCTGCAAGCTAAAATAGAGAAACCTGATATCTTAGCTCCCAGTTTAATAATCTGAAGGGAAGCATCCATAATAAAGGCATTGGCAAGCTTCAGAGCCTTTATCCTGTCCTGAATCTCTTCCAAGGAAGTCTCAGTCCTGAGAGACTCAGACAGAGCATCAAACAAATAGGCCGCCGCCGCGCTAGTGACGGTAGCAATGCACGTAGCTGGCTGCTATTGCAGACTCTGGTGAACATAAATCTTTTTAAGTAGACCCTCTAACTTCTAATCCATAGGGTCCTTGAAAGCACAACTATCCTTTATGGGAATAGTAGTTCTCTTGGCTAGGGTGGAAACTGCCCCTTCCACCTTAGGAACTGTTTGCCAAGTCTCCTTAAAAGAGTCCACTACAGGGAGTGCAGAATTATTAGGCAAATGAGTATTTTGACCACATCATCCTCTTTATGCATGTTGTCTTACTCCAAGCTGTATAGGCTCGAAAGCCTACTACCAATTAAGCATATTAGGTGATGTGCATCTCTGTAATGAGAAGGGGTGTGGTCTAATGACATCAACACCCTATATCAGGTGTGCATAATTATTAGGCAACTTCCTTTCCTTTGGCAAAATGGGTCAAAAGAAGGACTTGACAGGCTCAGAAAAGTCAAAAATAGTGAGATATCTTGCAGAGGGATGCAGCACTCTTAAAATTGCAAAGCTTCTGAAGCGTGATCATCGAACAATCAAGCGTTTCATTCAAAATAGTCAACAGGGTCGCAAGAAGCGTGTGGAAAAACCAAGGCGCAAAATAACTGCCCATGAACTGAGAAAAGTCAAGCGTGCAGCTGCCAAGATGCCACTTGCCACCAGTTTGGCCATATTTCAGAGCTGCAACATCACTGGAGTGCCCAAAAGCACAAGGTGTGCAATACTCAGAGACATGGCCAAGGTAAGAAAGGCTGAAAGACGACCACCACTGAACAAGACACACAAGCTGAAACGTCAAGACTGGGCCAAGAAATATCTCAAGACTGATTTTTCTAAGGTTTTATGGACTGATGAAATGAGAGTGAGTCTTGATGGGCCAGATGGATGGGCCCGTGGCTGGATTGGTAAAGGGCAGAGAGCTCCAGTCCGACTCAGACGCCAGCAAGGTGGAGGTGGAGTACTGGTTTGGGCTGGTATCATCAAAGATGAGCTTGTGGGGCCTTTTCGGGTTGAGGATGGAGTCAAGCTCAACTCCCAGTCCTACTGCCAGTTTCTGGAAGACACCTTCTTCAAGCAGTGGTACAGGAAGAAGTCTGCATCCTTCAAGAAAAACATGATTTTCATGCAGGACAATGCTCCATCACACGCGTCCAAGTACTCCACAGCGTGGCTGGCAAGAAAGGGTATAAAAGAAGAAAATCTAATGACATGGCCTCCTTGTTCACCTGATCTGAACCCCATTGAGAACCTGTGGTCCATCATCAAATGTGAGATTTACAAGGAGGGAAAACAGTACACCTCTCTGAACAGTGTCTGGGAGGCTGTGGTTGCTGCTGCACGCAATGTTGATGGTGAACAGATCAAAACACTGACAGAATCCATGGATGGCAGGCTTTTGAGTGTCCTTGCAAAGAAAGGTGGCTATATTGGTCACTGATTTGTTTTTGTTTTGTTTTTGAATGTCAGAAATGTATATTTGTGAATGTTGAGATGTTATATTGGTTTCACTGGTAAAAATAAATAATTGAAATGGGTATATATTTGTTTTTTGTTAAGTTGCCTAATAATTATGCACAGTAATAGTCACCTGCACACACAGATATCCCCCTAAAATAGCTAAAACTAAAAACAAACTAAAAACTACTTCCAAAAATATTCAGCTTTGATATGAATGAGTTTTTTGGGTTCATTGAGAACATGGTTGTTGTTCAATAATAAAATTAATCCTCAAAAATACAACTTGCCTAATAATTCTGCACTCCCTGTATGGGAAACATCTTCTTGAAAATAGGAGAAGGAGAAAAAGGAATGTCTGGTATCTCCCATTCCTTAGAAATAATTTCCGAAGCTCTCTTTGGAACTGGAAAAATGTCTGAATATGAAGGAACTTCAAAATATCTGTCCAAGTTACTAGACTTCTCAGGGATAACCATGACTGTGGAATCACACTCATCCAAAGTAACCAAATAGACGGAGGTGTTCCAGTTTAAATCTAAAAGATACAACCTCTGAATCCGTCAGAGGCAAAGTACTTTCTCAATCTGAGATTTCCCACTCAGATACTACAACAGTACCCTCCTCTTTGTGTCCTTGGGAGGGTACCTCCGAAATAGCCACAATGGCTTCAGAACTGACTGAATGTCTGGCCTTCCTCTTACGTTTGCCCTGCAACATTGGAAAGGCAGACAATGCATCAGAAATTGTAGAAGACATAAGAGAAGCTATAGGCTAGATTACGAGTTTTTGTCGGTAAGGCTGTGCGGTGCTAACACTCCTTTTTTTCTTACTGCTCACTTAAGCCAACGCTGGTATTACGAGTTTTCTGCAAAGTGAGCGTTGAGCAAAATTTAGCTCCACATCTCACCTCAATACCAGCGTTGCTTACAGTAGCGGTAAGCTGGCAAAACGTGCTCGTGCACGATTTCCCCCATAGGAAACAATGGCTGAAAAAAAAAACTAACACCTGCAAAAAAGCAGCGTTCAGCTCCTAACGCAACCCCATTGTTTCCTATGGGGAAATAAAAGTTATGTCTACACCTAACACGAACCCTGAGTTTAAACACCCCTAACCTTACACTTATTAACCCCTAATCTGCCGCCCCCGCTATCGCTGACACCTACATTATATTATTAACCCCTAATCTGCCGCTACGGACACCGCCGACACCTATATTATACTTATGAACCCCTAATCTACTGCCCCCAAGATCGCCGACACCTACATTATATTTATTAACCCCTAATCTGCCCCCCAACATCGCCGCAACTATATTAAATTTATTAACCCCTAATCTTCCGACCCCAACGTCGCCGCTACTATATTAAATTTATTTACCCCTAAACCTAAGTCTAACCCTAAGTCTAACCCCCCCTAACTTAAATATAATTTAAATTAAACAAAATAAATTTAACATAATTAAAAAAATTAATCCTATTTAAAACTAAATACTTACCGATAAAATAAACCCTAAGCTAGCTACAATATAACTAATAGTTACATTGTAGCTATCTTAGGATTTATATTTATTTTACAGGCAACTTTGTATTTATTTTAACTAGGTACAATAGTTATTAAATAGTTATTAACTATTTAATAACTACCTAGCTAAAATAAGTACAAAATTACCTGTAAAATAAACCCTAACCTAAGTTACAATTACACCTAACACTACACTATAATTAAACTAATTACCTAAACTACCTACAATTAATTACAATTAAATAAACTAAATTACGGAAAACCCCCCCCCCCCACTAAATTACAGAAAAAAAACACTACCCCCTTGAAGATCACTCTACCTTGAGCCGTCTTCACCCAGCCGGGCACAAGTGGTCCTCCAGAGGGTCCGAAGTCTTCATCCTATCTGGCCTGAAGAGGAAATCCAGACCGGCAGAAGGCTTCATCCAGGCGGCATCTTCTATCTTCATCCTTCCGGAGCGGAGCGGGTCCATCTTCAAGACATCAGACACGGAGCATCCTCTTCATCCGACGACTGAATGACTGGTCCTTTAAATGACATCATCCAAGATGGCGTCCCTTGAATTCCGATTGGCTGATAGAATCCTATCAGCCAATCGGAATTAAGGTAGGAAAAATCCTATTGGCTGATGCAATCAGCCAATAAGATTGACCTTGCATTCTATTGGCTGATTGGAACAGCCAAAAGAATGCAAGCTCAATCCTATTGGCTGATTGGATCAGCCAATCGGATTGAACTTCAATCCTATTGGCTGATTGCATCAGTCAATAGGATTTTTCCTACCTTAATACCGATTGGATAATAGGATTCTATCAGCCAATCGGAATTCAAGGGACGCCATCTTGGATGATGTAATTTAAAGGACCAGTCATTCAGTCGTCGGCGGTCGGGTGAAGAGGATGCTCCGCGTCGGTTGTCTTGGACCCACTCCGCTCCGGAAGGATGAAGATAGAAGATGCCGCCTGGATAAAGCCTTCTGCCGGTCTGGATGTCCTCTTCTGGCCGGATAGGATGAAGACTTCGGACCCTCTGGAGGACCACTTGTGCCCGGCTGGGTGAAGACGGCTCAAGGTAAGGTGATCTTCAAGGGGGTAGTGTTAGGTTTTTTAAGGGGGGATTGGGTGGGTTTTAGAGAAGGGCTGGGTGTGTGGGTGGTGGGTTTTAATGTTGGGGGGGTATTGTATTTTTTTTACAGGTGAAAGAGCTGATTACTTTGGGGCAATGCCCGCAAAAGGCCCTTTTAAGGGCTATTTGTAATTTAGTATAGGGTAGGGAATTTTATTATTTTGGGGGGCTTTTTTATTTTATTAGGGGGATTAGATTAGGTGTAATTAGTTTAAAATTCTTGTAATTCTTTTTTTTTTTTAATTTAGTGTTTTTTCCCCCCCCCGTAATTTAGTTTATTTAATTTAATTGTAATTAATTGTAGGTAGTTTAGGTAATTAGTTTAATTATAGTGTAGTGTTAGGTGTAATTGTAACTTAGGTTAGGGTTTATTTTACAGGTAATTTTGTACTTATTTTAGCTAGGTAGTTATTAAATAGTTAATAACTATTTAATAACTATTGTACCTAGTTAAAATAAATACAAAGTTGCCTGTAAAATAAATATAAATCCTAAGCTAGCTACAATGTAACTATTAGTTATATTGTAGCTAGCTTAGGGTTTATTTTATCGGTAAGTATTTAGTTTTAAATAGGATTAATTTATTTAATTATGTTAAATTTATTTAGTTTAATTTAAATTATATTTAAGTTAGGGGGGGTTAGACCTAGGGTTAGACTTAGGTTTAGGGGTTAATAAATTTAATATAGTAGCGGAGACGTTGGGGTTGGAAGATTAGGGGTTAATAAATGTAGGTAGGTGTCAGCGATGTTAGGGACGGCAAATTAGGGGTTAATAAAATGTAACTAGTGTTTGCTGGGGGGAATGCGGCGCTTTAGGGGTTAATATATTTATTAAAGTGACAGCGATGTCCGGTCGGCAGATTAGGGGTTAAACATTTTAGTTAAGTGTTTCCGATGTGGGGGGGGGGGGGGGGGGGGGGCGGCTCGGTTTAGGGGTTAATAGGTAGCTTATGGGTGTTAGTGTACTTTTAGCACTTTAGTTAAGAGTTTTATGTTCCGGCGTTAGCCCATAAAACTCTTAACTACTGACTTTTAAATGCGGTAGGAGTCTGGACAGGAGAGGGTCTACCGCTCACTTTTTCTGGCGATTGTAATACCGGCGTTAGGAAAGTCCCATTAAAAAAGATAGGATACGCAATTGACGTAAGGGGATTTGCGGTAAGCTAAAATCGTGGAAGACCCTTTCCTGCCTGACTCGTAATACCAGCGGGCGTTAAAAAGCAGCGTTGGGACCCCTCAACGCTGCTTTTTAAGGATAACGCAAGACTCGTAATCTCGCCGTATGTCTTTTAAAGTAACTCCAGCGGGTGCTAGAGCAGAAGTGCAGGGCACTGCTTGTGCGGGCGGTAAACCTTGGGACGCTTGGGGAGAAAGCTGCGGCATAACTTGACCCTCGTCATTAGACCCTTGGGCAGCATCCGCCTTAGAAAAGTTTTGCTCAGAAAAAATCTTTTCCCTATAATTTAAAGTCCTCTGAATACATGTGGGACAGAAAGGGATTGGTGGTTCCACATTAGCTTCAAAACACAAGGCGCAAGAACCATCTTGCAAGGCCCCTTGGTCCATAGTTGTTCAGAATTGGTCTTTTTATAGAATAAAAATTTAAACTCAAAAAAACGTTACTGTCTCTTTAAATTCAAAGAGAAACTTTTTTACTTTAATGTCTGTAACGTTAAATTTTGCTACTAAATTATTCCCAAAGTAGAAAAAAAAACACCTCTGCACCCCAGCAACCGTGCTGAGGTGCTCCTACCTGACCGGAAAAAAAAACGGGTGCTTGTGTATCCGTTCAGTGCAGCATTCAATACACAGTCCGTTGCGCTGCAGAACAAGCCTCAATCCGGAGCGTCACAGTACAGACTTCCCAACCGGTGTTAGAAACGCATGCTCTATACGGACCATGTGTTTCAACACAGCACCTCAGAAAATGTGATCTGAATAACTTCCTGACCGAGGCGCAAGTGAAATGGCGTGAAGTCGGAAGCTCCGCCCATCGTGGGCATATCACAACAAAAGGAAAACCTCTGTTCTGTAAAAGCATTTATTCTGAGCAAAAGACCTATGAATAAAGTAAAAAACCACCAGAGCAATAATCCCCAGCCCCAGTGCCTGCACCTAATGCTGTCCCAATATAAGTGCCCTTCTTATTGCACTTAATAAAAATAACGGTGTGCTAACTCCTTCCTGGGTCCCCCCAGAAAAAGACAACAAAATTTATGCTTACCTGATAAATGTATTTCTCTTGTGGTGTATCCAGTCCACGGATCATCCATTACTTGTGGGATATTCTCCTTCCCAACAGGAAGCTGTAAGAGGATCACCCACAGCAGAGCTGTTATATAGCTCCTCCCCTAACTGCCATATCCAGTCATTCGACCGAAGACAAGCAAGAGAAAGGAGAAACTATAGGGTGCAGTGGTGACTGTAGTTTAAAAATAAAAAAACACCTGCCTTAAAGTGACAGGGCGGGCCGTGGACTGGATACACCACAAGAGAAAGAAATTTATCAGGTAAGCATACATTTTGTTTTCTCTTGTAAGGTGTATCCAGTCCACGGATCATCCATTACTTGTGGGATACCAATACCAAAGCTATAGGACACGGATGAAGGGAGGGACAAGGCAGGCGCTTAAACGGAAGGCACCACTGCCTGTAAGACCTTTCTCCCAAAAATAGCCTCCGAAGAAGCAAAAGTATCAAATTTGTAGAATTTAGAAAAAGTATGAAGCGAAGACCAAGTCGCTGCCTTACAAATCTGTTCAACAGAAGCCTCATTCTTAAAAGCCCATGTGGAAGCTACCGCTCTAGTAGAATGAGCTATAATTCTTTCAGGAGGCTGCTGGCCAGCAGTCTCATAAGCTAAGCGGATTATACTTCTTAGCCAAAAAGAAAGAGAAGTTGCCCAAGCCTTTTGGCCTCTCCTCTGTCCAGAGTAGACGACAAACAATGCAGATGTTTGACGAAAATCCTTCGTAGCTTGTAAATAAAACTTTAAAGCACGAACCACGTCAAGATTGTGTAATAGACGTTCCTTCTTTGAAGAAGGATTAGGACACAGTGACGGAACAACAATCTCCTGATTGATATTCTTATTAGATACCACCTTAGGAAGAAAACCAGGTTTGGTACGTAACACTACATTATCTGCATGGAAAACGAGATAAGGGGAATCACATTGTAAAGCAGATAACTCTGAAACTCTTCGAGCCGAGGAGATAGCTACTAAAAACAGAACTTTCCAAGATAAAAGTTTAATATCTATGGAATGCAAAGGTTCAAACGGAACCCCTTGAAGAACTTTAAGAACTAAATTTAAACTCCATGGCGGAGCAACAGGTTTAAATACAGACTTGATTCTAACCAAAGCCTGACAGAACGCCTGAACATCTGGAACCTCAGCCAGACATTTGTGCAAAAGAATAGACAGAGCAGAAATCTGTCCCTTTAAGGAACTAGCTGACAAACCCTTCTCCAATCCTTCTTGGAGAAAGGATAATATCCTAGGAATCCTGACTTTACTCCATGAGTAACCCTTGGATTCACACCAATGAAGATATTTACACCATATCTTATGATAGATTTTCCTGGTGACAGGCTTTCGCGCCTGTATTAAGGTATCAATGACCGATTCGGAGAAACCACGCTTTGATAAAATCAAGCGTTCAATCTCCAAGCAGTCAGACGCAGAGAAATTAGATTTGGATGGTTGAAAGGACCCTGAAGTAGAAGGTCCTGTCTCAGCGGCAGAGTCCATGGTGGAAAGGATGACATGTCCACCAGATCTGCATACCAAGTCCTGCGTGGCCACGCAGGTGCTATCAAAATCACTGAAGCTCTCTCCTGCTTGATCTTGGCAATCAGACGAGGGAGCAGAGGAAACGGTGGAAACACATAAGCCAGGTTGAAGGACCAAGGCGCTGCTAGAGCATCTATCAGTGCTGCCTTAGGATCCCCGGACCTGGATCCGTAACAAGGAAGCTTGTCGTTCTGACGAGACGCCATGAGATCCAGTTCTGGTTTGCCCCAAAGTTGAACCAACTGCGCAAACACCTCCGGATGGAGTTCCCACTCCCCCAGATGAAAAGTCTGTCGACTTAGAAAATCCGCCTCCCAGTTCTCTACTCCTGGGATATGGATAGCTGATAGATGGCAAGAGTGAACCTCTGCCCATAGAATTATCTTTGAAACTTCCAACATTGCTAGGGAACTCCTTGTTCCCCCTTGATGGTTGATGTAAGCTACAGTCGTGATGTTGTCCGACTGAAATCTGATGAACCTGACCGCAGAAAGCTGAGTCCAAGCCTGAAGAGCATTGAATATCGCTCTTAAATCCAGAATGTTTATCGGAAGGAGTGCCTCCTCCTGAGTCCACGAGCCCTGAGCCTTCAGGGAGTTCCAGACTGCACCCCAGCCCAAAAGGCTGGCATCTGTAGTTACTATTGTCCAATCTGGCCTGCGGAAGGTCAAACCCTTGGACAGATTGACCCGAGATAGCCACCAGAGAAGAGAATCCCTGGTCTCTTGATCCAGATTTAGTAGAGGGGACAAATCTGTGTAATCCCCATTCCACTGACTGAGCATGCAGAGTTGCAGCGGTCTGAGATGTAGGCAGGCAAATGGCACTATGTCCATTGCTGCTACCATTAAGCCGATTACTTCCATACACTGAGCCACTGAAGGGCGAGAAGTAGAATAAAGAACACGGCAGGAATTTAGAAGTTTTGACAACCTGGCCTCTGTCAGGTAAATCTTCATTTCTACAGAATCTATTAGAGTTCCTAGGAAGGAAACTCTTGTGAGAGGGGATAGAGAACTCTTTTCTTCGTTCACTTTCCACCCATAAGACCTCAGGAATGCCAGAACAATGTCCGTATGGGACCTGGCGATTTGAAAATTCGACGCCTGTATCAGAATGTCGTCTAGGTAAGGGGCTACTGCTATACCCCGCGGCCTTAGGACCGCCAGGAGCAACCCCAGAACCTTCGTAAAGATTCTTGGTGCCGTAGCTAACCCAAAGGGAAGAGCCACAAACTGGTAATGCCTGTCTAGGAAGGCGAACCTGAGAAACCGATGATGTTCTCTGTGTATCGGAATATGAAGATAAGCATCCTTTAAGTCCACGGTAGTCATATATTGACCCTCCTGGATCATAGGTAGGATGGTTCGAATAGTCTCCATCTTGAAGGATGGGACCCTGAGAAATTTGTTTAGGATCTTGAGATCTAAGATTGGTCTGAAGGTTCCCTCTTTCTTACGAACTACAAACAGATCTGAATAGAAGCCTTGCCCCTGTTCCTCCTTTGGAACTGGGTGGATCACTCCCATAACTAGGAGGTCTTGAACACAATGTAAGAATGCCTCTCTCTTTATCTGGTTTGCAGATAATTGTGAGAGATGAAATCTTCCTTTTGGGAAGTCCAAAAGATATCCCTAGGACACAATTTCCAACGCCCAGGGATCCTGGACATCTCTTGCCCAAGCCTGGGCTAAGAGAGAAAGTCTGCCCCCAACTAGATCCGTTACCGGATCGGGGGCTGATCTTTCATGCTGTCTTAGAGGCAGCAGCAGGTTTTTTGGCCTGCTTTCCTTTGTTCCAAGCCTGGTTAGGTCTCCAGACCGGCTTGGACTGGGCAAAATTTCCCTCTTGTTTTGTGTTAGAGGAAGTTGAAGCTGCGCCACTCTTGAAGTTTCGAAAGGCACGAAAATTAGTCTGTTTGGTCCTTAATTTGTTGGACCTATCCTGAGGAAGGGCGTGACCTTTTCCTCCAGTAATATCAGAAATGATCTCCTTCAGTCCAGGCCCGAATAGGGTCTGCCCCTTGAAGGGAATGTTGAGAAGCTTAGACTTTGAAGTAACGTCAGCTGACCAGGATTTAAGCCATAACGCCCTATGCGCCTGAATAGCAAAACCTGAGTTCTTAGCCGTTAGTTTGGTTAAATGAACAACGGCGTCAGAAACAAATGAATTGGCTAGCTTAAGAGCTTTAAGCTTGTCAAGGATATCATCCAATGGGGTTTCTACCTGTAGAGCCTCTTCTAGAGACTCAAACCAGAAGGCCGCAGCAGCAGTGACAGGGGCAATGCATGCAAAGGGCTGGAGAATAAAACCTTGTTGAATAAACATTTTCTTTAGGTAACCCTCTAATTTTTTATCCATTGGATCTAGAAAAGCACAACTGTCCTCGACGGGAATAGTTGTACGCTTAGCTAGGGTAGAAACTGCTCCCTCCACCTTAGGGACCGTTTGCCACAACCTGGTCTATCCCATTCCTTAGTAATAATTTCTGAAAACCTCTTAGGTATTGGAAAAACATCAGTGTAAACAGGCACTGCATAGTATTTATCCAATCTACACAATTTCTCCGGGACTATTATGGTGTCACAGTCATCCAGAGTTGCTAAAACCTCCCTGAGCAACACGCGGAGGTGTTCAAGCTTAAATTTAAATGTAGACATATCAGAATCAGGTTGAAGTGTCTTCCCTGAGTCAGAAAAATCACCCACAGATAGAAGCTCTCCTGCCTCAGCTTCTGCATATTGTGAGGGTGTATCAGACATAGCTACTAAAGCGTCAGAGAGCTCTGTATTTTTCTTAGCCCCAGAGCTGTCTCGCTTTCCTTGTAACCCTGGACAATACCGCTGTAAGGGTATGATCCATAACTGCCGCCATGTCTTGTAAGGTAAACGCTATGGGCGCGCTAGATGTACTTGGCGTCCCTTGAGCGGGAGTTATAGGCTCTGACACGTGGGGAGAGTTAGTCGGCATAACTTCCCCCTTGTCAATTTCCTCTGGTGATAAATCTTTTAAAGCCATAATATGGTCTTTATAACTTATAGTAAGATCAGTGCATTTGGTACACATTCTAAGAGGGGGTTCCACAATGGCTTCAAAACATAATGAACAAGGAGTTTCCTCTATGTCAGACATGTTAAACAGACTAGTAATGAGACCAGCAAGCTTTGAAAACACTTTTTAATTAATGTGAAAAAGCAGAATATAAAAAACGGTACTGTGCCTTTAAGGGAAAAAAACAAACACAAAAACTGCAAAACAGTGAAAAAAGCAGTTAACTCTATGAAATTTTTACAGTGTATATACAAGACTAAAATAGCATTGCACCCACTTGCAAATGGATGATTAACCCCTCAGGCTCAAAAACGAGCAAAAAAACGGTAAAACCGTTATAACAGTCACAAGCAAGCTGCCACAGCTCTACTGTGGCTCCTACCTTCCCATAAAACGACTTTTGTAGGCACAAAAACCCCTTACAGAGGTCCAATATGTCAGGGGACTCCTTCAGGGAAGCTGGATGTCTCAGAATGTAAAAACTACTGCGCAATTAGAGCGCGAAAATAGGCCCCTCCCACCATGCACTCAAAGTCAGAGGGCCTAAAAAACTATTCCTAGGAGTAAAATCACAGCCATGTGGAAAACTAGGCCCCAAATAAAGATTTATCACCCTTAGTAAAAACGTTGTTTATAAATCCTGTAAACGTTTAACATACTAAGCCATAAGAGTAAGTAACATGAATATTACCCTTTACTACAAGCATGATGCCAGTCATTGTTAATTCACTGCAATCAGGCTTACCTTAAATATATCAGGCACTGTCAGCATTTTCTAGACTTCTTAACATCTCTCTAGAAGAAAATATACTGAACATACCTCAGGGCAGTTAATTCTGCAGGCCGTTCTCCCAGCTGAAGTTTTCCCATACTCTTCAGTTATGTGTGAGAACAGCAGTGGATCTTAGTTACAACCTGCTAAGATCATCGAAAACCTCAGGCAAAACTATTCTTCTAATTTCTGCCTGAGGTAGAAACAGTACAACGCCGGTACCATTTAAAAATAACAAACTTTTGATTGAAGATAAACTACACTAAGTCACCACACATCTCTAGCTACTTCCCTTGTCGAGAGCTGCAAGAGAATGACTGAAGGTGGCAGTTGTGGGAGGAGCTATATAGACAGCTCTGCTGTGGGTGATCCTCTTGCAGCTTCCTGTTGGGAAGGAGAATATCCCACAAGTAATGGATGATCCGTGGACTGGATACACCTTACAAGAGAAATAAAGTAGCACTTACCTTAACTTCTGCCTGACAGCTAGGTAGCTCACAGGCTTAAGAGGTCCTCTCCCTCCCATTGACCTGTGGAAAAAAAGGCATGCCGAGTAATCCTTTCCTCAGACTAAGGCATACAGAGCAGCAAAAAAAATATACTATGGGAAGCGCAGTGAGAATTATGTCCCACAAGTTCCCATTGCTCTAAAGCCACCAATGCTCTACTGAAGAGACTGATATGGACTACGGCTACACCCTAGAACAAAGCAGCAAAATCTTGTACTACTTTAAAAATAATAAACTCTTGATTGAAGAATCTAATCTAACACCTCCCTTTACCTCTTCCTATCACTAATGTAGGCAAAGAGAATGACTGGGGTGGGAGGGAAGGGAGGAGCTATTTAACAGCTCTGCTGTGGTGCTCTTTGCCGCCTCCTGCTGACCAGGAGGTGAATATCCCATTATAAATTAAGATGATCCGTGGACTCATTGTGTCTTTAAAAAAAAAAAAATGGATTATATACAGCACACTGCAGAAAATTTCACCGGTGTCTCTTTAAATATCAGTCAGTCTGAGATACACACAAATGGAAACAGATCGGTCATTTTATACACAGAACTAAAATCTTACAATTTGTACCATTTTAATACTAACCTTTCATGTGTAAATGGTTGGGAAAAACAGAATTTATATCTTACCTGATAAATTCCTTTCTCCTACGGTGTGTCCGGTCCACGGCTTCATCCTTACTTGTGGGAATATTCTCTTCCCTAACAGGAAATGGCAAAGAGGCACACAGCAAAAGCTGTCCATATAGCCCCTCCTCTGGCTCCGCCCCCCAGTCATTCGACTGACGGTTAGGAGAAAAAGGAGAAACCATAGGGTGCCGTGGTGACTGTAGTGTATAGAATAAAAAAAATTAAACCTGACAAAAAGCCAGGGCGGGCCGTGGACCGGACACACCGTAGGAGAAAGGAATTTATCAGGTAAGATATAAATTCTGTTTTCTCCTACATTGGTGTGTCCGGTCCACGGCTTCATCCTTACTTGTGGGAACCAATACCAAAGCTTTAGGACACGGATGAAGGGAGGGAACAAGTCAGGTAACCTAAACGGAAGGCACCACGGCTTGCAAAACCTTTCTCCCAAAAACAGCCTCCGAAGAAGCAAAAGTATCGAATTTGTAAAATTTGGTAAAAGTGTGCAGTGAAGACCAAGTCGCTGCCTTACAGATCTGATCAACAGAAGCCTCGTTCTTGAAGGCCCATGTGGAAGCCACAGCCCTAGTAGAGTGAGCTGTAATTCGTTCAGGAGGCTGCCGTCCGGCAGTCTCATAAGCCAATCGGATGATGCTTTTCAGCCAAAAGGAAAGAGAGGTAGCAGTAGCTTTCTGCCCTCTCCTCTTACCAGAATAAACGACAAACAAGGATGATGTCTGTCTGAAATCCTTTGTTGCCTCTAAATAGAATTTTAAAGCACGGACCACATCTAGGTTATGTAACAAACGTTCCTTCTTTGAAACTGGATTCGGACACAGGGAAGGAACAACTATTTCCTGGTTAATATTCCTGTTGGAAACCACTTTTGGAAGAAAACCAGGCTTGGTACGTAAAACTACCTTATCTGAATGGAACACCAGATAGGGTGAAGTACACTGCAAAGCAGACAATTCAGAAACTCTTCTAGCAGAAGAAATAGCAACCAAAAACAGAACTTTCCAAGATAGTAACTTAATATCTATGGAATGTAAGGGTTCAAACGGAACCCCTTGAAGAACTGAAAGAACTAAGTTTAGACTCCATGGAGGAGTCATAGGTCTGTAGACAGGCTTGATCCTGTACAAACACCTGCACATCTGGCACGGCTGCCAGTCGTTTGTGCAACAAAACAGACAGAGCAGATATCTGTCCTTTTAAAGAACTAGCTGACAAACCTTTATCCAAACCCTCTTGGAGAAAGGAAAGTATCCTAGGAATTTTGATTTTACTCCAAGAAAATCCCTTGGATTCGCACCAACGGATATATTTTAGCCATATCTTATGGTAAATTTTCCTAGTCACCGGTTTTCTGGCTTGAACCAGAGTATCTATAACCGAATCTGAAAACCCACGCTTAGATAGAATCAAGCGTTCAATTTCCAAGCAGTCAGTTGCAGAGAGACTAGATTTGGATGTTTGAATGGACCTTGTACTAGAAGATCCTGCCTCAAAAGGTAGCTTCCATGGTGGAACCGATGACATATTCACCAGGTCTGCATACCAAGTCCTGCGTGGCCATGCAGGAGCTATTAGAATCACCGAGGCCTGCTCCTGCTTGATCCTGGCTACAAGCCTGGGAAGGAGAGGGAACGGTGGAAACACATAAGGCAGATTGAACGACCAGGGCGCAACCAATGCATCCACTAGTGCCGCCTTGGGATCCCTGGATCTGGACCCGTAGCGAGGAACCTTGGAGTTCTGACGAGACGCCATCAGATCCATATCTGGAGTGCCCCATAGTTGGGTTAACTGGGCAAAGACCTCCGGGTGAAGTTCCCACTCCCCCGGATGGAAAGTCTGACGACTCAGATAATCCGCCTCCCAGTTGTCTACTCCTGGGATGTGAATTGCAGATAGATGGCAGGAGTGATCCTCCGCCCATTTGATGATCTTGGATACCTCTCTCATCGCCAAGGAACTCCTTGTTCCCCCCTGATGATTGATGTACGCTACAGTCGTCATGTTGTCCGACTGAAATCTTATGAACCTGGCCTTCGCTAGTTGAGGCCAAGTCAGGAGCGCATTGAATATCGCTCTCAGTTCCAAAATGTTTATCGGGAGAAGAGACTCTTCCCGAGACCATAGACCCTGAGCTTTCAGAGAGTCCCAGACCGCGCCCCAGCCCAAGAGGCTGGCGTCGGTCGTGACAATGACCCACTCTGGTCTGCGGAAACTCATTCCCTGAGACAGGTGATCCTGAGTCAACCACCAGAGGAGTGAGTCCCTGGTTACCTGGTCTACTTGAATTTGGGGAGACAAGTCTGCATAATCCCCATTCCACTGTTTGAGCATGCACAGCTGCAATGGTCTTAAATGAATTCAAGCAAAAGGAACCACGTCCATTGCTGCAACCATTAGTCCTATTACTTCCATGCACTGTGCTATGGAAGGCTGAGGAATAGAATGAAGAACTCGACAAGCTTTTAGAAGTTTTAACTTTCTGACCTCTGTCAGGAAAATCTTCTCATTTCCACAGAATCTATTATTGTTCCCAGAAAGGGAACCCTTGTGGACGGGGACAGGGAACTTTTTTCTATGTTCACCTTCCACCCGTGAGATCTGAGAAAGGCTAAAACAATGTCTGTATGAGCCCTTGCTTTGGAAAGAGACGACGCTTGGATTAGAATGTCGTCTAGGTAAGGTGCTACAGCAATGCCCCTCGGTCTTAGGACCGCTAGAAGGGACCCTAGCACCTTTGTGAAAATTCTGGGAGCGGTGGCTAAACCGAATGGAAGAGCCACGAACTGGTAATGTTTGTCCAGAAAGGCGAACCTCAGGAACTGATGATGAGTTTTGTGGATAGGGATATGCAGATACGCATCCTTTAAGTCCACGGTAGTCATATATTGACCCTCCTGGATTGTTGGTAAAATCGTCCGAATGGTTTCCATTTTGAATGATGGAACTCTGAGGAATTTGTTTAGAATCTTTAAATCCAGAATTGGCCTGAAAGTTCCCTCTTTTTTGGGAACTACAAATAGGTTCGAGTAAAAACCTAGACCTTGTTCCGCTGTTGGAACTGGGTTTATCACTCCCATCTTTAATAGGTCTCCTACGCAATGTAAGAATGCCTGTTTCTTTATCTGGTCTGAAGATAAGCGAGACATGTGGAACCTTCCCCTTGGAGGAAGTTCCTTGAACTCTAGAAGACACCCCTGAGAGACTATTTCTAGTGCCCAGGGATCCGGAACATCTCTTGCCCAAGCCTGAGCAAAGAGAGAAAGTCTGCCCCCTACTAGCTCCGGTCCCGGATCGGGGGCTACCCCTTCATGCTGTCTTGGTAGCAGCAGCAGGCTTCTTGGCCTGTTTACCCTTGTTCCAGCCTTGCAATGGTTTCCATGCAGGTTTAGGCTGGGAAGCGTTACCCTCTTGTCTAGAGGCTGCAGAGTTAGAAGCCGGTCCGTTCCTGAAATTGCGAAAGGAACGAAAATTAGACTTGTTCTTAGCCTTGAAAGGCCTATCCTGTGGGAGGGCATGGCCCTTTCCCCCAGTGATGTCTGAAATAATCTCCTTCAATTCTGGCCCGAAAAGGGTCTTACCTTTGAAAGGAATATTAAGTAATTTAGTTTTGGACGACACATCCGCCGACCAGGATTTTAGCCAAAGCGCCCTGCACGCCACTATTGCAAAACCTGAGTTTTTCGCGGCTAATTTCGCCAATTGAAAGGCGGCATCCAAAATAAAGGAATTAGCCAACTTTAGTGCGTGAATTCTGTCCATGACTTCATCATATGGAGTCTCTCTTTGGAGCGAATTTTCTAGTTCCTCGAACCAAAAAGACGCCGCCGTAGTGACAGGAATAATGCACGAAATTAGTTGAAGAAGGAAACCCTGCTGAACAAAAATCTTTTTAAGCAATCCTTCCAATTTTTTATCCATAGGATCTTTGAAAGCACAACTGTCCTCTATAGGAATAGTTGTACGCTTGGCTAGCGTTGAAACAGCCCCCTCTACCTTAGGGACCGTTTGCCATGCGTCCCTTCTGGGGTCGACAATGGGGAACATTTTCTTAAATATAGGAGGGGGAACAAAAAGGTACACCTGGCTTCTCCCACTCCTTAGTCACTATGTCCGCCACCCTCTTGGGTATCGGAAAAGCATCAGCGTGCACTGGGACCTCTAAGAATTTGTCCATTTTGCACAACTTCTCTGGAACTACCAAAGAATCACAATCATCAAGAGTAGCTAGTACCTCCTTAAGCAGGGCGCGGAGATGTTCTAGCTTAAATTTAAATGCCACGATATCAGGTTCTGCCTGTTGAGAAATTTTACCTGAATCAGAAATTTCTCCCTCAGACAGTCCCTCCCTCACTGCCAACTCAGATTGATGTGAGGGTAAAACAGATAAATTATCGTCAGCGCCTACTTGCTCATCCTCTGTATTTAAAACTGAGCAATCACGCTTTCTAGGAAATGCTGGCAGTTTGGATAAAAGAGCTGCTATAGAATTATCCATTACTGCTGTTAATTGTTGCATAGTAATAAGCATTGGCGCGCTAGATGTACTAGGGATCGCCTGCGCGGGCAAAACTGGTGTTGACACAGAAGGAGAGGATGATGAACTATCCCCACTACCTTCATTAGAAGAATCATCTTGGGCAATTTTATTAAATGTGACAGTACTGTCCTTACTTTGTTTGGACGCCATGGCACAATTATCACATACATTTAAAGGGGGAACCACCTTGGCCTCCATACACACAGAACATATGCTATCTGAAGGTACAGACATGTTAGACAGATTTAGGCAGGCTTTTAATGCAATGAAAACAATTTTAAACAAAACCGTTACTGTCTCTTTAAATAATAAAAAGAGCACACTTTATTTCTGAATGTTCAAAAACCATCAAAGAAAAATCCGATCTTTCTGAAAATTACACCCCAGTGTCTTAATGCTTTGAAAGTATTGCACACCAAATTTCAAGTCTCTAAACCCTTAAATAAGCAAACCGGAGCTAATAGTTCAATTTACCGGTTTAAACACACTACAGTCCCTGCCACAGACTTTGCTGCGGCTTTTACCTTCCTTGGGGGTGATTTAATATAGGATTAAGCCTCCCTGGATCCTTTCCTCAGCTACAGGATCCTCTCACATGAAGCTGCATGCACTGCCTGTTAAAGTAACTGCGCAACTGAGGAGCGAAAATGAGGCCTCCTCCCTCTGTACCAGAATGAAGGGGCCTTTCTGACTAGAATAGGCGTCTATAACAAATGCCAGGCGCAAATAAAAACGTTCCCAAAAATGTTTTCAAGTTCACAAAACACTTCAATTGCCATATAATAAGCTAAAAACCCAATCAATTTAGCCTACAAAGGTGTCAACCAGCATATAGCCCAATTTTAAAGCCTTAATTCTGTTACTGCGTCTAAGAAAATGGCTTACCGGTCCCCTAAGGGAAAAACTGACAGTCCTCTAGCAATACTGGGTCTTGTTAGAAAAGAAACTGAATGTACCTGAAGCAGATAAGTCTGTAAACTGTTCCCCCCAACTGAAGTTCTCTGGATTCGACAGTCCTGCGTGGGAACAGCAATGGATTTTAGTTATGAGTGCTAAAATCATACTCCTCTTTAACAGAAATCTTCCTCATTTTCTGTTGCAGAGTAAATAGTACAAACCGGCACTATTTTAAAATAACAAACTCTTGATAGAAGAAATAAAAACTACAACTAAACACCACAAACTCTTTACCATCCCCGTGGAGATGCTACTTGTTCAGAGTGGCAAAGAAAATGACTGGGGGGCGGAGCCAGAGGAGGGGCTATATGGACAGCTTTTGCTGTGTGCCTCTTTGCCATTTCCTGTTAGGGAAGAGAATATTCCCACAAGTAAGGATGAAGCCGTGGACCGGACACACCAATGTAGGAGAAAAGGATACAAAAATGAGTAAGATTGGGGGGTATAATGATTATGCCAGATTATTCTAATGCCCCGGTAATCGCCTCACTTTATTAGCAGAGAATACAGCTAATTCTCTTGGTTCGTTTATTCACCCTTTGTGCAGGTGAGAATACAACTTATACTACAAAGGATACAAACTACTTATAGAGAATACAGCTAATTCTCTAGTTAGTTTATTCATTTGTGTGTTTAACTCTTTATATTATAAGTTGTATTGTCACTTGCACAAAGGATACAAACTACTTATAGAGAATACAGCTAATTCTCTTGGTTCGTTTATTCATTTGTGTGTTTAACCCTTTGTAGTATAAGTTGTAGTCTCACCTGCACAAAGGATACAAACTACTTATAGAGAATACAGCTAATTCTCTAGGTCAGTTTATTCATTTGTGTGTTTAACCCTTTGTAGTATAAGTTGTATTCTCACCTGCACAAAGTATACAGACTTCTTATAGAGAATACAGCTAATTCTCTAGGTCAGTTTATTCATTTGTGTGTTTAACCCTTTGTAGTATAAGTTGTATTCTCACCTGCACAAAGGATACAAACTACTTATAGGGAATACAGCTAATTCTCTAGGTCAGTTTATTCATTTGTGTGTTTAACCCTTTGTAGTATAAGTTGTATTCTCACCTGCACAAAGGATACAAACTACTTATAGAGAATACAGCTAATTGTCTAGTTAGTTTATTCATTTGTGTGTTTAACCCTTTGTAGTATAAGTTGTAGTCTCACTTGCACAAAGGATACAAACTACTTATAGAGAATACAGCTAATTGTCTAGTTAGTTTATCATTTGTGTGTTTAACCCTTTGTAGTATAAGTTGTATTCTCACCTGCACAAAGGATACAAACTACTTATAGAGAATACAGCTAATTCTCTAGGTCAGTTTATTCATTTGTGTGTTTAACCCTTTGTAGTATAAGTTGTATTCTCACCTGCACAAAGGATACAGAGTACTTAAAGGGACAGTAAACACCAAAAATGTTATGGTTTAAAAAGATAGATAATCCCTTTATTTACCATTCCCCAGTTTTGCATAACAAACACAATTATATTAATATACTTTTTACCTCTGTGATTACCTTGTATCTAACCCTCTGCAGCCTGCCCCTTATCTCAGTTATATTAATATATTTTTTACCTCTGTGATTACCTTGTATCTAACCCTCTGCAGCCTGTTCCTTATCTCAGTTATATTAATATACTTTTTACCTCTGTGATTACCTTGTATCTAAGCCTCTGCAGACTGCTCCTTATCTCAGTTATATTAATAAACTTTTTACCTCTGTGATTACCCTGTATCTAAGCCTCTGCAGATTGCTCCTTATCTCAGTTATATTAATATACTTTTTACCTCTGTGATTACCTTGTATCTAAGCCTCTGCAGACTGCTCCTTATCTCAGTCATATTAATATACTTTTTACCTCTGTGATTACCTTGTATCTAAGCCTCTGCAGACTGCCCCTTATCTCAGTTATATTAATACACTTTTTACCTCTATGATTACCTTGTATCTAAGCCTCTGCAGACTGCCCCTTATCTCAGTTATATTAATATACTTTTTACCTCTGTGATTACCTTGTATCTAACCCTCTGCAGACTGCTCCTTATCTCAGTTATATTAATATACTTTTTACCTCTGTGATTTCCCTGTATCTAAGCCTCTGCAGACTGCCCCTTATCTCAGTTATATTAATATACTTTTTACCTCTGTGATTACCTTGTATCTAAGCCTCTGCAGACTGCTCCTTATCTCAGTTATATTAATATACTTTTTACCTCTGTGATTACCTTGTATCTAAGCCTCTGCAGATTGCTACTTATCTCAGTTATATTAATATACTTTTTACCTCTTTGATTACTTTGTATCTAAGCCTGTGCAGACTGCTCCTTATCTCAGTTATATTAATATACATTTTACCTCTGTGATTACCCTGTATCTAAGCCTCTGCAGACTGCTCCTTATCTCAGTTATATTAATATACTTTTTACCTCTGTGATTACTTTGTATCTAAGCCTGTGCAGACTGCTCCTTATCTCAGTTATATTAATATACATTTTACCTCTGTGATTACCTTGTATCTAAGCCTCTGCAGACTGCTCCTTATTTCAGTTATATTAATATACTTTTTACCTCTGTGATTACTTTGTATCTAAGCCTCTGCAGACTGCTCCTTATCTCAGTTATATTAATAAGGAAATTTATGCTTACCTGATAAATTTATTTCTTTTACGATATGACGAGTCCACGGATTTCATCCTTACTTATGGGATATTCACCTCCTGGTCAGAAGGAGGAGGCAAAGAGCACCACAGCAGAGCTGTATATATAGCTCCTCCCTTCCCTCCCACTCCAGTCATTCGACCAAAGTTAGGAAGAGAAAGGAAAAGCCAAGGTGCAGAGGTGACTGAAGTTTAACAAAAATAAAGACCTGTCTTAGAAAATGACAGGGTGGGCCGTGGACTCGTCATATCGTAAAAGAAATAAATTTATCAGGTAAGAATAAATTTTGTTTTCTTTTACAAGATACGACGAGTCCACGGATTTCATCCTTACTTGTGGGATACAATACCAAAGCTATAGGACACGGATGAAAGGGAGGGACAAGACAGGAACCTAAACGGAAGGCACCACTGCTTGAAGAACCTTTCTCCCAAAAACAGCCTCAGACGAGGCAAAAGTATCAAATTTGTAAAATTTGTAAAAAGTGTGAAGAGACGACCACCAAGTTGCAGCCTTGCAAATCTGTTCAACAGAAGCATCATTTTTAAATGCCCATGAGGAAGCCACAGCCCTAGTTGAATGAGCCGTAATTCTTTCAGGAGGCTGCTGTCCAGAAGTCTCATATGCAAAACAGATGATACTCTTCAGCCAAAAAGAAAGAGAGGTAGCCGTAGCTTTCTGACCCCTACGTCTTCCAGAAAAAACAACAAATAATGAAGATGATTGACGAAAATCTTTAGTCGCCTGCAAGTAAAACTTCAGGGCACGGACCACGTCCAAGTTATGTAACAGACGCTCCTTCTTAGAAGAAGGATTAGGACACAATGAAGGAACAAAAATTTTCTGATTAATATTTTTGTTGGAAACAACCTTAGGAAGAAAAACAGGTTTGGTACGTAACACTACCTTATCGGAATAAAAAATAAGATAAGGAGAATTACATTCTAATGCTGAAAGCTCAGAAACTCTGCGAGCAGAAGAAATAACAACCAAAAATAAAACTTTCCAAGATAACAACTTAATATCTATGGAATGCATAGGTTCAAACGGAACCCCTTTGTTATGGTATAACCCGGATACCAAGGGTTAATACCTGATGAAAGATGCCCTGAATGTGGGATCAGCAACACACACAAACCCAGCTAATTCCCCCCAAACATGAGACCAGGCTCCATCTTGAAGGTAAAAACAGAATGTACTTTATTGAGGGCTATATGCCCAGTATTTATGTAGGTCTGAGACCAGATGGGGGGTTGGAAGAGTATTTTACATTAGATAGAGGGAAGACGCCCTTTTGCATGATACAATAGAATTACATTACTTAAGCAGATAAACAATTTAAACACAAGAAAACAATGGAGTCCTTCTTATCACTTGGAAGTATGCTCTCTGGAGGTGATTAAACAATGTGAATGCTTATCACATAAACCTAATTACAGTACACAATAGATGCTGCCAGGAAACCTGTCTTTAGAAAATAGCTTCTCAAAGCTGAACAAAGTTAACCCTTCCAGTACTGACAGAGGGGTCTGTCACACGGCTCCCTCCTGGTGGGACACTCCGGCAGACCCGGCTTGACCCTTTGGCGGGTCAACTTGGGGATGACCGGACTAGGAGGTGGTAGGCATGTCAGTTTGCCGGGACAATCCATCTGTATTCCCATTATGAGAGAGAATTCCTGTCCGTATAAATAAGGGTTCAACTTCTTCAGTGCCCAGACTAGGGCTAAACAGTCCTTCAAAATCTCATCGGCTTCTTTACGAGTTTTTTTGTACCTGCTCTTTATAGGTATCCACAAGCCCTTCATGCTGACGTAGGTTGCCCTTGAGCTGCTGCACCTCACTATGAGCCAGCGTCAGCTTCTCCTCCAGTGTCGCTAAGTTTGTCTTTAATGTTTCATGTTCCACTCTGAAGCTGGTGTTTTCTGCAGTCTGTCGGTGCAGCTTGTCTAGCACAGATTCCAGTTTTAAACGCGCTTTTTCCTCTGCGCTCCTCTTCTCTCCCGCTAGCACTGTTACATGATTGTTTAACGTGACCATTTCATCCTCTACTTGACTCTTCTCCTTCATCAGCGCATTGTAACGGGACTTCCACATATCAATAGCGGATAGAGATTTACTGAGCTCAGCGTCCTGGGGCTCAGCAGCAGGTGGGTCAGTCTCTGCGGCACGGATCTGGGCACTGGTAGTCACAGGGTTAACATCGGTGGGACCCATGGGAGCGTAGGCAGAAACAAGGGGGGCCAAGTTATTTCCAAGGAGAACATCAGCAGGTAAGTCCTTCATGACCCCCACATTCACAGGTCTAGCGCCCCCTCCCCAATCCAAATGTACCCGGGCAACAGGTAGGTGGAACACAGCGCCCCCTGCTACCCTCACAGCCACAGTGTCTCCGGTGTGCTGGTTCTCAGACACCAAGTTCTTTTGGAGCAAGGTCATGGTAGCACCAGTATCCCGTAGACCACTGACCTCCTTCCCATTCACTTTAACCAGTTGCCGGTTATCCCGGTGGGCAGCTTCTACAGGGTCTGCTTCATGTAGGATGCCCCAGCATTCTTGCTCCTCTACGTAGTGGGCCGCAGGCCGGGGGTTACGTGGGTTTCCGCCGGCGGGTCTCCTCCAGGACTGTGCTTGGTTCGCTGTGTTTAGGGGACACTCTGGTCTTTTGTGCCCTAGTTTCTTACATCCAAAGCATCGAATAGGCTGTGAGTAGTCCCGTGAGTTGAACCGGGCTGTCTGAGGATAGTTCGTGGCTGGAGGCCGTGTGGTAGAGCGGTTGCGCCGGGGGTTGGTAACTGGTAGCTGCTGGGGTGACTGTGGGTCTGTACTCCACTCTGGCAGGGGGCTTAGTGGTAGCAGTGTCCAGTTTGCGGGCATCCGTATACTCATCTGCCAGGCGAGCAGCTTCATGCAGGGTGGAGGGTTTACGGTCCCGAACCCACTCTCTAACTCCTGCGGATAACTTGTCGAAGCAATGTTCCAACAGGAATAGCTGCAGCACCTCTTCCCCGGATACGGCTTGGCACCCCGCCATCCAGTGAGCTGCTGTGCACCTTACATGCCCACTCAACGTAGGAATCTCCAGCTAGTTTAACAGTGTCTCTGAACCATCTCCTGTATGCCTCCGGTGTAATCGCATACCTGGAGAGCAAAGCCTCTTTTACAACATTATAATCCCCGACTTCCTCATCTGGAATAGCCCGAAAAGCCTCGCTGGCCCGGCCAGATAATTTTCCGAATAATATCATGACCCAGTCCTCTGTGGGTACCTTGTGTAGGGCACATTGCCTCTCAAAATCCGCAAGGTACCCATCAATCTATCCTTCTGTTTCCAGGAAGTTTTTAAAAGCTGCAAAATGTACTTTTCTCTTTTCCACTGGGGTTGCTGTGACTTGGGCTGCTGCAGCGCCTCTTTGGCGAAGTAGGTTGGCCTCCACAGCTGCTATGACCCGGTCGATAATTTCTGTAGTCGGGTTGGGGCCATAATGTGCCAGTCTTATTTTAACCGCCCGGTCAAAGCTTGCTTCTTCGGGGGTTCTGTCTGATATGCTGAGCCCATTGGTTCCTTCGGTCCCTGGTACTCCGTCCATCTCTGTCAGTATTGTAATAATCTCCCTCTTCCTGAGGTTACTGGCTTGTCAGCCCCGTTGTTCTAGCAGGTCTTTAAGGGTAGCTCTTTTCAGCCTTTCATTCGGTACTCCCATTAGGTCTGGATGTGTAGTTGGTCTTCTGGGCGATGAGGATCATCCCGTCGCTTGCCACCAATTGTTATGGTATAACCCGGATACCAAGGGTTAATACCTGATGAAAGATGCCCTGAATGTGGGATCAGCAACACACACAAACCCAGCTAATTCCCCCCAAACATGAGACCAGGCTCCATCTTGAAGGTAAAAACAGAATGTACTTTATTGAGGGCTATATGCCCAGTATTTATGCAGGTCTGAGACCAGATGGGGGGTTGGAAGAGTATTTTACATTAGATAGAGGGAAGACACCCTTTGACATGATACAATAGAATTACATTACTTAACCAAATAAACAATTTAAACACAAGAAAACAATGGAGTCCTTCTTATCACTTGGAAGTCTGCTCTCTGGAGGTGATTAAACAATGTGAATGCTTATCACATAAACCTAATTACAGTACACAATATGCTAGGAAACCTGTCTTTAGAAAATAGCTTCTCAAAGCTGAACAAAGTTAACCCTTCCAGTACTTTGAAGAACCTTAAGGACTAAATTCAAACTCCAAGGAGGAGCAATAGGTCTAAACACAGGCCTGATTCTAGTCAGAGCCTGACAAAAAGATTGAACATCCGGAATATCTGTCAGACGTTTATGTAGCAAAATAGATAAAGCAGAAATCTGTCCCTTTAAGGAACTTGCTGATAACCCTTTCTCCAAATCGTCTTGGAGAAAAGATAAAATCCTAGGAATCCTAATCTGACTCCATGAGTAGCCCTTGGATTCACACCAATAAAGATATTTACGCCATATCTTACGGTAAATCTTTCTTGTAACAGGTTTACGTGCCTGGATCAAGGTATCAATGACCGAATCAGAGAACCCCCGCTTAGATAAAATCAAGCGTTCAATCTCCAAGCAGTCAGCTGCAGAGAAACTAGATTCGGATGATGGAAGGGTCCCTGAATGAGAAGGTCCTGCCTCAATGGAAGCTTCCACTGTGGCAGAGAGGACATGCCCACCAAATCGGCATACGCAGGCGCGATGAGAATCGCAGAAGCCCTCTCCTGTTTGATCCGAGAAATCATCCGGGAAAGGAGAGCAAATGGTGGAAACACATAAGCTAGGTTGAACGACCAAGGCACTGCCAAGGCATCTATCAGTTTGGCCTGAGGATCCCTGGACCTGAATCCGTATCGCGGGAGCTTGGCATTCTGACGAGATGCCATAAGATCCAGCTCCGGTCTGCCCCATCTGAGAATCAGGGTGGCAAAGACCTTCGGATGGAGTTCCCATTCCCCCGATTAAACGTCTGTCTGCTCAAAAAATCCGCTTCCCAGTTGTCCACTCCTGGGATGTAGATTGCTGACAGATAACAAGAGTGAGCCTCCGCCCACCGAATTATCTTGGATACTTCTGTCATCGCTAAGGAACTCCTTGTTCCTCCCTGATGATTGATGTAAGTCACAGTCGTGATGTTGTCCGACTGAAATCGGATTAATTCGGCCGAAGTCAACTGAGGCCAAGCCTGAAGCGCATTGAATATTGCTCTCAACTCCAGGATATTGATGGGAAGTAGAGACTCCGACCGAGTCCACACACCCTGAGCCTTCAGGGAATTCCAGACTGCACCCCATCCAAGTAGACTGGCGTCCGTTGTCACTATTACCCATGAGTCTCTGTGGAAGCACGTCCCTTGGGACAGATGATCCGGCAACAACCACCAAAGAAGAGAGTCCCTTGTCTCCTGATCCAGATCTATCTGAGGAGACAAATTTGCATAATCTCCATTCCACTGTCTGAGCGTGCTCAGTTGTAGAGGTCTGAGATGAAAACGAGCAAACGGAATGATGTCCATTGCCGCCACCATCCATCCAATTACCTCCATGCACTGAGCCACTGATGGCCGAGGATTGGACTGAAGGGATCGGCATGTATTCAGAATCTTTAACTTTGCGACTTCCGGCAAAAAGATTTTCATGGATATAGAGTCTATTAGAGTTCCCAGGAAAGGAACCCTTGTCTGTGGAATTAGTGAACTCTTTTCTAGATTCACCTTCCACCCATGAGTCCTTAGAAAGGATAGAACAATGTTGGTATGAGACTGTCAGCTGATAAGACGACGCCTGGATCAGAATATTGTCCAGATAAGGCGCCACTGCAATGCCCCGTGGCCTGAGAACCGCCAGCAGAGACCCTAGAACCTTCGTGAAGATCCTGGGTGCCGTGGCCAACCCGAATGGAAGGGCCCCAAACTGAAAAGGTTTGTCCAGAAAGGCAAACCTCAGGAACTGGTGATGATCTCTGTGGATAGGAATATGAAGATATGCATCCTTTAAGTCCACGGTAGTCATATAGTCATATATTGACCCTCCTGGATCAATGGAAGAATTGTCCGAATAGTCTCCATCTTGAAGGATGGAACCCTGAGAAACTTATTTAGATCTAAAATGGGTCGGAACGTTCCCTCTTTTTTGGGAACCACAAAAAGATTTGAGTAAAACCCCTGCCCCCGTTCCTGTATTGGAACTGGACAAATAACTCCCATAGTGGAGAGGTCTTTTACACAACGTAAGAACGCCTCTCTTTATCTGGTCTACAGACAATCGTGAAAGAAGGAACCTTCCCCTTGGGAAGGAATTTTTGAACTCCAACTGATACCCCTGAGACACGATTTCTAGTGTCCAGGGATCCTGAACATTTCTTATCCAAGCCTGGATAAAGAGAGAAAGTCTGCCCCCTACTAGATCCGGTCCCTTCTTGGGTTGTTTACCCTTGTTCCAAGCCTGGTTGGGTCTCCAGGTGAGCTTGGCTTGAGGATAATTCCCTTCCTGTTTAGCGGAAGAGGAAGGGGGGACTCCTTTGAAATTACGAAAGAAACGAAAATTACTCTGTCGTCCCCTTTGCTTAGATGTTTTGTCTTGAGGGAGGAGATGACCCTTGCCTCCCGTAATATCAGAAATGATCTCTTTCAAATCAGGCCCGAATAGGGTCTTTCCCTTTAAAGGAATAGCCAAAAGTTTGGATTCAGAGTACACATCCGCAGACTAAGATTTTAACCATAAAGCTCTTTGTGCTAAGATGGAGAATCCCGAACTCTTAGCCGCTAATTTGGTGATCTGAAAGGAAGCATCCGTAATAAAAGAATTAGCCAGCTTAAGGACCTTAATTCTGTCCTGCATTTCCTCTAAAGAGGTCTCAGTTTTAAGAGACTCTTCTAGAGTGTCAAACCAAAAAGAAGCCGCAGTCGTGACTGTTACAATGCAGGCCGCCCGTTGCAATAAAAACCCCTGATGAATATATAGTTTTTTGAGAAGACCCTCCAACTTCTTATCCATGGGGTCTTTGAAAGCACAACTGTCCTCGATAGGAGATAGTTCCCTCCACCTTAGGGACCGTCTGCCAAGAGTCCCAAACAGAGTCAGCTATCGGGTACATTTTCTTAAAAATAGGGGAAGGGGAGAACGGGATACCCGGTCTTTCCCATTCCCTTGTAATAATTTCCGAAATTCTCTTAGGAACCGGAAAAACATCAGAATAAGAAGGGACCTCTAAGTATTTGTCCATCTTACTCAATTTCTCTGGTGGGACCACAATAGAGTCACAGTCGTCCAGAGTCACCAAAACCTCTCGCAGCAAAAGGCGGAGGTGTTCAAGTTTAAATCTGAAGAACATGACGTCCGAATCTGTCGGGGGTAATGCACTTCCTGGGTCAGACAGTTCCCCCTCAGACAGGGCCTCCCTACCCCCCAATTCAGAGCCCTGGGAAGGTATATCGGAGATAGCCATTAAAACATCAGAAGTCGCAGGGACTACATGGACCTCTGTCCTGCTGCGTTTGCCTTGTAACACTGGCAACTTAGATAAAACTTCTGTAAGAGTGGATGACATAACTGCAGCCATATGCTGCAGAGTGAATGAAGTGGACGCAGTTGAAGAACACGGCGTTGCTTGGGCGGGCTTTAAAGGTCGTGACGCTTGGGCATACCCTGAGTCTCATCAGTCTGAGAAGCATCCTTAGACATACTTGCATTAAAGAAAATTTGTTCTTTAAATTGTAAAGCCCTCTCAGTACATGAGGGACAAAAAGGAATAGGGGGTTCCACATTGGCATGTAAACACATAGAACACGTACTTTCCTGAAGTTCAGCCATGACAAACAACCAGCAATAGCAATATTGATCGTCTTTTACTTAGTAAATTTTACTCTATCTGCCCAGATTAGCTATGGGTAAGGTCTTAACAAACTTTAGCACTTGCACCTCGCCACAGCTCTACTGCGGCGCCTACCTGCCCCCACGAGACACTGAATACTCCATGAGCGGTGCTGCTAAGCCTGTTTGTGAAAGTTGTAGACACGAACTGACTTAGGCCACACCGGAGCCCAGAGACCTGCTGCCGATCGAGGATCCGGATAACAACTGCGCGGCTAAGCGCGCGAAGCTAAGCCCCGCCCATCGTGGGCGTAAACTAAGTCCCCAGCAAAGGAAACCGCATGGGAATGAAAAATGTCGGTTTAACCACATAAACCATAATAAAGTGAACAGCCAATGTGCCCCTCAATAAACAATACAGTCCCCTGTCCTGTCATAAGTTTCATCACAGTTAACGTTAGAACACTTGGGGAACCCGCAATCTCCCAGTGTCAAGCCCACAAACATAAAATACCCACCGGGTTAAGCACACATTAGGGTACTGAAAAACACAGTTGATTTCACCCAATAGAGAGGGGAACCCCAGGCACACCATTCATGACCTCTGTGCAAACTGATTACCCCTTCCCGGTATAGGTAATAAATGCCAGTCTGTTCTGAGATATCTCAGTCTCCCCAGAAGCAAATGACTGCACATACCTTAATGCTGAGCGCAGCATGACGTGGTCCCACACAATGAAGATGCTCTTTTCACCACCTTCAGCCGATCTGTGGGAACAAGCAGGGTCTTAGATAATGTTTGCTAAGGCCATCATCATCAGGGCAGCAAATAATATGGGAGTCACTGAATGAAGATTTCCCCGATTGCTGTCTACCCTGAGAAAAATAGTACTCACTGGTACCATTTAAAATAAAAAACTCTTGATTGAAGAATCTAAACCTCACTTTACCTCTTCCTATCACTAACACAGGCAAAGAAAATGACTGGAGTGGGAGGGAAGGGAGGAGATATATATACAGCTCTGCTGTGGTGCTCTTTGCCTCCTCCTGCTGACCAGGAGGCGAAATCCCATAAGTAAGGATGAAATCCGTGGACTCGTCATATCTTGTAAAATAAATACTTTTTACCTCTGTAATTACCTTGTATCTAAGCCTCTGCAGACTGCTCCTTATCTCAGTTATATTAATATACTTTTTACCTCTATGATTACCGTGTATCTAACCCTCTGCAGACTGCCCCTTATCTCAGTTATATTAATATACTTTTTACCTCTGTGATTACCTTGTATCTAAGCTTCTGCAGACTGCCCCTTATCTCAGTTATATTAATATACTTTTTACCTCTGTGATTACCTTGTATCTAAGCTTCTGCAGACTGCCTCCTTATCTCAGATCTTTTGACAGACAGTGACGAATGGATACCGGGGATAAAATACAGGTCACGGCTTTTGTGCACATTTACAATGTTTAAATTGTTAAAGTTGGGTATGCTAGTTGAGAATATTTGTAATGTAATCTGTGTGCCGGTTTGCATGCGTGAATCCCTAATGGCGATGTATTGTGTATCACATTGGAGGAAGGGCCACTACGTCATTATGACGTTGGGGTTTTCACGCATGTGCACTGACATAAGAGACACTAACTTTTTTTTTTATAAAGATTGGATAATGTATCTGTACAGTTACTCACCTGATGAAACTGTAAGACCAAAAAACGTGTTGTGTTTTTTATTGCTTTTATTACTTTAATAAAAAAAAATACTTTATTTTCAGGTACAATCTGAGCTTTGTTTGCCGACTGCTCATTTAATTATCAAGACTGTGCAGCCGTCTTTCTACAGCATTTTAGGTTTAGGGGCAAACTTAATCATAACAAGATTTTCAGCACAAGAATCGAGTAGACACAGTTGTCAACACCAGAGTGTCAGTGATCTGGACGACTCCTAATAGTGCAGTATGTGATTAAAGCACTTTGTGAGTACCATACTTTGATATTTGGAGGCTATTGGGGCGTCTGATTCCATTTTTGTGTATCTCAGACTATTATTATTTCCAGCCCTCGCTAATTATCGGCTAACCCCTTGTCCTGTTTTCCCTCCTTCATACGATTTTACTAACTCTCCTGTTTTGTGACTTTATTATTTCAGACTAACCTGCGCCATAATGAGAAGCCCCTGACAATCTTCCTCACTAATCACCCCATCCAGAGCGACTCTCCGTGTTCCATTCATCTGTGCCGGGGTCATTGTTACAGACACCCCGTCATAGGGCAAATCACCTGCAAGGTACAGCATAACGGAATAGCACTGAAACCTAACCAGTATAGGCATTCTGATACCCCACCTGGCCTCTCTTATCGCCCCCTTGATAATCAGTTATGTGTAAGTACCCCAATGCCAACTGTTGTCACTGCACAGCTAGCAAAGTATCTAAATGATCACTTACCGTCAGCCCCAGGGCTTTTTATAGACTTACCCCTGCTCTGTGCTCTTGCCTCTCTCTCCATCCTGTGTGGTAGGTAAAGAAAATATTGTTAGGGGCAGTACAGAGGTGGGGGATTGGGTCTATTTTACCTCTAGCGGGCAGTACAGAGGGGTAATATATCAAATTGTACCTCTAGGTGTTAGTACAGAGGGGTAATATATCTAATTGTACCTCTAGGTGTTAGTACAGAGGGGTAATATATCTAATTGTACCTCTAGGTGTTAGTACAGAGGGGTAATATATCTCTACGTTGGGGGGCAGTACAGAGGGGTAATATATCTATTTTATCTCTACGGGGCAGTACAGAGGGCTATTATCTCTATTTTATCGGCAGTAGGAAGGGGTAATATGTCGGGAGCAATACAAAAGGTAATGGACAATTTCTAGTTCTTGGGGCAAAACAGAGGGGGTACAGCCGCAGCCGTGTTCTAGGATGGTACAAAAGTGCTATTACCGGACTCGCTCTTTAATACTCTCAGGAATTATCTCATCAGGAGTCCAGGAATCCTGAACAAAAAGAAAAACACTTCAAAATGATTTATGCACAGTGACACACGGTGACAGAGTGACATACACACACACAGGCTAGACACTCACAGGCAGGCACAGGCTAGAAGACACTCACAGGCAGGCACAGGCTAGAAGACACTCAGAGACAGGCACAGGCTAGAAGACACTCAGAGACAGGCACAGGCTAGAAGACACTCACAGAAAGGCACAGGCTAGAAGACACTCACAGAAAGGCACAGGCTAGAAGACACTCACAGGCAGGCACAGGCTAGACACTCACAGGCAGGCACAGGCTAGACACTCACAGGCAGGCACAGGCTAGACACTCACAGACAGGCGCAGGCTAGACACTCACAGACAGGCGCAGGCTAGAAGACACTCGCAGACAGGCGCAGGCTAGAAGACACTCACAGGCAGGCACAGGCTAGACACTCACAGGCAGGCACAGGCTAGACACTCACAGACAGACACAGGCTAGACACTCACAGGCAGGCACAGGCTAGACACTCACAGACAGACACAGGCTAGACACTCACAGACAGGCGCAGGCTAGAAGACACTCGCAGACAGGCACAGGCTAGAAACTCACAGGCAGGCACAGGCTAGACACTCACAGGCAGGCACAGGCTAGACACTCACAGGCAGGCACAGGCTAGACACTCACAGACAGACACAGGCTAGACACTCACAGACAGGCGCAGGCTAGAAGACACTCGCAGACAGGCACAGGCTAGAAGACACTCACAGGCAGGCACAGGCTAGACACTCACAGGCAGGCACAGGCTAGACACTCACAGGCAGGCACAGGCTAGACACTCACAGGCAGGCACAGGCTAGACACTCACAGACAGACACAGGCTAGACACTCACAGACAGGCGCAGGCTAGAAGACACTCGCAGACAGGCACAGGCTAGAAGACACTCACAGGCAGGCACAGGCTAGAAACTCACAGGCAGGCACAGGCTAGAAACTCACAGGCAGGCACAGGCTAGACACTCACAGGCAGGCACAGGCTAGACACTCACAGGCAGGCACAGGCTAGAAGACACTCACAGGCAGGCACAGGCTAGACGACACTCACAGGCAGGCACAGGCTAGACGACACTCACAGACAGGCACAGGCTAGACACTCACAGGCAGGCACAGGCTAGACACTCACAGGCAGGCACAGGCTAGACACTCACAGGCAGGCACAGGCTAGACACTCACAGGCAGGCACAGGCTAGACACTCACAGGCAGGCACAGGCTAGACACTCACAGGCAGGCACAGGCTAGACACTCACAGGCAGGCACAGGCTAGACACTCACAGACAGGCACAGGCTAGACACTCACAGACAGGCACAGGCTAGACACTCACAGGCAGGCACAGGCTAAACACTCACAGGCAGGCACAGGCTAAACACTCACAGGCAGGCACAGGCTAGACACTCACAGGCAGGCACAGGCTAGACACTCACAGGCAGGCACAGGCTAGACACTCACAGGCAGGCACAGGCTAGACACTCACAGGCAGGCACAGGCTAGACACTCACAGGCAGGCACAGGCTAGACACTCACAGGCAGGCACAGGCTAGACACTCACAGGCAGGCACAGGCTAGACACTCACAGGCAGGCACAGGCTAGAAGACACTCACAGGCAGGCACAGGCTAGACACTCACAGGCAGGCACAGGCTAGACACTCACAGGCAGGCACAGGCTAGACACTCACAGGCAGGCACAGGCTAGACACTCACAGGCAGGCACAGGCTAGACACTCAAAGGCAGGCACAGGCTAGACACTCACAGGCAGGCACAGGCTAGACACTCACAGGCAGGCACAGGCTAGAAGACACTCACAGGCAGGCACAGGCTAGACACTCAAAGGCAGGCACAGGCTAGACACTCACAGGCAGGCACAGGCTAGACACTCACAGGCAGGCACAGGCTAGACACTCACAGGCAGGCACAGGCTAGACACTCACAGGCAGGCACAGGCTAGACACTCACAGGCAGGCACAGGCTAGACACTCACAGGCAGGCACAGGCTAGACACTCACAGGCAGGCACAGGCTAGACACTCACAGGCAGGCACAGGCTAGACACTCACAGGCAGGCACAGGCTAGACACTCACAGGCAGGCACAGGCTAGACACTCACAGACAGGCACAGGCTAGACACTCACAGGCAGGCACAGGCTAGACACTCACAGGCAGGCACAGGCTAGACACTCACAGGCAGGCACAGGCTAGACACTCAGAGACAGGCACAGGCTAGACACTCACAGGCAGGCACAGGCTAGACACTCAGAGACAGGCACAGGCTAGACACTCACAGGCAGGCACAGGCTAGACACTCAAAGGCAGGCACAGGCTAGACACTCACAGGCAGGCACAGGCTAGACACTCACAGGCAGGCACAGGCTAGACACTCACAGGCAGGCACAGGCTAGACACTCACAGGCAGGCACAGGCTAGACACTCACAGGCAGGCACAGGCTAGACACTCACAGGCAGGCACAGGCTAAACACTCACAGGCAGGCACAGGCTAGACACTCACAGGCAGGCACAGGCTAGACACTCACAGGCAGGCACAGGCTAGACACTCACAGGCAGGCACAGGCTAGACACTCACAGGCAGGCACAGGCTAGACACTCACAGGCAGGCACAGGCTAGACACTCAAAGGCAGGCACAGGCTAGACACTCACAGGCAGGCACAGGCTAGACACTCACAGGCAGGCACAGGCTAGAAGACACTCACAGGCAGGCACAGGCTAGACACTCAAAGGCAGGCACAGGCTAGACACTCACAGGCAGGCACAGGCTAGACACTCACAGGCAGGCACAGGCTAGACACTCACAGGCAGGCACAGGCTAGACACTCACAGGCAGGCACAGGCTAGACACTCACAGGCAGGCACAGGCTAGAAGACACTCACAGGCAGGCACAGGCTAGACACTCACAGGCAGGCACAGGCTAGACACTCACAGGCAGGCACAGGCTAGACACTCAAAGGCAGGCACAGGCTAGACACTCACAGGCAGGCACAGGCTAGACACTCACAGGCAGGCACAGGCTAGACACTCACAGACAGGCGCAGGCTAGACACTCAAAATGAGACTAACCGGATCATGAAATGAGATGCCCAGATTCTCCATGGAATAATAAAGTAGCTTCTTCTCTGCCAGGGCCCGTCGGATGTATGAGGCGATATTCTATGATGGGAGAAAACTTTCAGGAAAAGGAAATAGAAGTTTCAGACAAATCCAGAGCTGGAGAGGGGGTATATATGTTGGAATATACAGAAATGGAAGGTGAATAGTTTTTAGCTATAGTATAATCCTGCACAAATGTGGGAGGGGTGTAGTTAACTAGAAAGTTTTACTTAGATAACGAAGTCAAAAAGAGCTTGACAAAAGAAAGTTGTGTACACCTTTTATATTTAAAGAGTATAGCTAAATGATTTTATCACTAACAGTAAAACATAGCTTTTATTGGCACTTATTAAAAGAAAATATTAGCTATTATCTATCTGTAAACTACAAACCACTGCTAAGTATCAGGTTATAGGCTGTTAGACAAGCAATTTAAAACATGGAGATAAACCCTGTTAGAGGCTCCCCTGACGCGCGTTTCACCAACGCTTCTTCAGAGGGGGGCTTTTTTTTTTTTTTTTTTTTTAAAGCTTTATTGCATATAAGTCATTTAGTACAAAAGTGCGGAGACACAGCTCCAATGTGTACAAGGCAACATAAGCTGTAGTTTTAAAATAGTAAACAATAATAGAACCGTGAACTTCTTCAAAACAAGGTGACGGCAGCCCCTGCCCCAACTATAGCTGGTCCTGGCAACAATAATTGTCCATCAAGGTCACTTGTTATCTGTGTGGTTCGCCTGAAAGTCCTATTAGTACTTATCTTGTTAAAGGGGGGGGGGGCAGGGTGCCTACAGTTGAGTAAAGGATATCAAAGGACACCCTGTATAAAATAAAATTACAACAGTTGGATGGTTCAAGGGGGGGGGATAGAGAGAGGGGGAGGGTTACAAAATTAAGAATGGGGAATAAGAGGGGGAATGAGAAGGAAAGGGGAAAAAGGAGGAAGTGGTCTGGTCCCGGTCAGCCCGCGCCCCCAGCGCCCATGTCCAGCATGTTTATTTTTATCTTAAAACTCCCATGGCCAGTATTTGTTGGTTCAAGACTATAGTTTATTTAAGTTTTGTGTTGAACATAATAGGTCCAGAGAAGTGTGAACTCGGCGTAAGAATCCATTTTGTCATATTTGAGGTGGTAGTATTCTTCTAATTCAAGGATATCTGTAACTTTTTGGATCCACATATCTATGGTGGGGGTGTCCCTACTTCTCCAGTTTTGTGCTATCAGAGTTTTAATTCCATTGATCATAATGTTTAAAAGGCGGGAGTAAGGTTTATATTTAATTGTGGGGAAGGGCTTGTGTAGCAGCCACATCAAAGGGTCAAGTGGCAATTGGGTTTCTAGTATGATCTCTATCTCGTTAATCACAGCCCTCCAAAAGTTCTGGATGGTATTACACCACCACCACATGTGGGCTGTGTCGCTATTTACATGGCCACAGCGCCAACATTTATTACTCTGGGAACGAAATAGGCGATGTAACTTTCTTGGCGTAAGATGCCATCTGTGTAGTAGTTTGTAGTTGATTTCCATAATAGAGGAGGAGACTGAGGATCTCATCGTGGCTTGAAACATCGATATACTTGTTTGGGGCAATATGATGACCCCTAAATCCCTCTCCCAACTTTCTAGGAATGGTGGTATATAACCGGGTGTCGTGTGTGTCAGAATTTTGTATACGGATGATAATGTATGTCTTAGGGGCGGTGTTTGAAGGCAGAGGGATTCGAAGTTGGTTAGTGGTCTGATCATATTTCCGTAACCTGAGTGAGTGGTAATGTAGTGTATCGTTTGTTGGTAGGTAAACCAATTAGCAAAACAGTCGTGTCCTTCTGAGATTAACTCGGATCTTGGGAGTATTGATTCATTGTTAGTCAGCGTGTGGATTATAAAATCCCTATTTGGGGTGTCCACTATAGATTTAGTGGTGAAGTGTCTCCCCACAAATTCGCCGTTCTCTATCAGGGAAGTCAATGGGGAGGGTATTGACGAAATGAAGTGTGATGTGTTGACAGTGTGTCCCCATATATAATAAGTCTCTTGTATCATTGGGTTGTCTATTTTAATTTTTTTTAAAAGGTTTGGATTACTCCAGCACAGTCTCCCCAGGTGTGGTCTACCTGTTAGGAGGTGTTCAAGCGCTACCTATCTTTTGTGTTCGTAGTGGATGTTCCAGTCTATCAGTCTCTGCAGGAATATGGCCTGTCGATATGTACTAAGGTTCGGTACCCCCATACCTCCCTGGGCTCTAGACGTTTGCATTATGAGGCTGTTGATTCTGGGCGGTTTCCTATGCCATATAAAGTCGCTAAACGCTTTTTGTAAGGATGGGAGAAATGACTTAGGTAGGGGGATCGGTAAGGTTTGGAGAAGATAAAGAATTTGTGGGAATACATTCATTTTGATGACTTCAATGCGTCCTAGCCATGACAGTTTTTTGGAACCCCATGATGAGAGGTCTCGTACTATGGTGTGTTTGAGGGGCGTGTAGTTCAGATGGAATATGTCATCTAGTGAGGGTGAAAGATGGATCCCTAGATATTTCAGTGAGTGGGGGCACCACGCGAATGGAGTGACTTTTTGGGTAGCAGCTAAGGATGGGCCTGACATGTTTATATTTAATATTTCTGACTTTGTCATGTTGACAGCGAAATTTGATAAGGTTTGGTAAGTGCGGAATTCGTCTAGGAGGTTTCGAATTGAAGTTTCTGGGTTGGTAAGGGTAAAAAGCAAGTCGTCTGCGAACAGGGACAGCACATATTTCTGTTCTTCTATGGTGATTCCTGTTATCTGGGGGTTCTGCCTAATTTTGGTAGCTAATGTTTCGATGACACATGCGAATAGGAGTGGGGACAGGGGACATCCCTGACGTGTCCCGTTGGTGATGGGGAAGGGGGGTGACAAGGTACCATTGACTAGTATTTTCGCGGTGGGTTTGGAATAGAGCGAGAAGATTCTAATAAGGATCTTTGTCCCCAGTCCCATATGGGTTAGGGTGGCTTTCATGTAATCCCAGGCAACACGGTCAAAGGCCTTCTACGCGTCCGTGGACAGGAGAATAGAGGGGATGTTTTTGGCTTTAGCATAATAAATCAAATTTAAGGCCCTGACCATGCTGTCCTTCGCCTCTCTCCCAGGTACGAATCCGACCTGGTCGAGGTGAATTAGGTCTGGTAATACTTTGTTAAGTCTGCGCGCCAGTATCCTAGCGTATAGTTTAATGTCGGTGTTTAACAGCGATATTGGGTGATAATTGCTAGGGATATCTTGGGGTTTGTTAGGTTTGGGTATTAATATTATGTGAGCTTCTAATGCACTAGGGGGAAAGGCCTCGCATTCGTCTATGGAGTGGAAGTAATTCAACATATATGGGTTTAAAATGTCCTGAAAAGTGGTATAGTATTTATGGCTGAAGCCATCAGGTCCTGGCGCCTTTCCGGTGGGTAGGTTCTTTATGGCTAATTTGAATTCACCTAGAGATATGGGGTTCTCCAGTTGTTCTTTTTGTGACTCGGTTATGTGTGGTAGGTGGAGTTTTCTAAGATAGTCTTCAATCAGTTGTGTTCTGTGTTCAATGTGGTTCGGGTTGTCTGTGCTCGAGTTTCAGATATTGTACAGTTTTTGGAAGAATGATACGAAAGTGTGCGAGATTTGTTTAGTTGAGTTCTGAGGGATGCCGTTGTGGTCCTTGATTTGCATGATATATTTTTTGTTCGCTTTTTGCTTGAGGTATCTAGCTAGGGATCTGCCCGATTTGTTCCTGCCTTCGTAGTGCTTTTGGTGGGTGTATAGAGTCTGCCTTTTATGTATTTTATTAAGATGTGTGGCTAATGATTGTCTTTCTTGATTGAGCTTGCTAAGTAAGTCCTTGTTAGTTGGTGAGTTCTTATGTAGGGATTCTAGGTGTTGTATATTTGTAAGTAGCGAGGTGGTTAATTGCCTTTTAGATTTATTTAATTGTGCTTTGATAGCTATCAATTCCCCTCTGATGACGCTCTTGTGAGCCTCCCATAGTATGTGTTGTGCGGTGTCAGGTTTGGAATTATGTTCAAAGTACTCTAGGAGTGCTTTAGTGATTCAGGGGGTCACCAAAGGGTCGGCCAGTAGTTGTTCGTCTAGTCTCCAAATATAATCTTTTAGGGGCTTTGAGGGCCATGTCATAGTGCAAAGCACTGAAGCGTGATCCGACCAAGTGATTGTGAGATTTTTGCTGAATTAAATAGTGAGAGCCCTCCTACATCGGTGAACACATAGTCTATACGGGTATATACTTCGTGAGGGTATGAATAAAACGTGTAGTCCCTTAGTTGGGGATGCAGTGTTCTCCAGACGTCTTGTGCTACTATGTTTTTGAGGTAAGATTTAATTTTTGATGTCCTTGTGGTTGGTATGGAGGATCGCTGGGAAGAGCGATCTAGGTCAGGGTCAAGTGTCACGTTAAGGTCTCCGCCCATAATGAGAGTCCCTTTTTGGTGTTCCAAAACTAGATTAGTTATTCTTTTCATAAATTAATGTTGTGCGGTGTTGGGGGCGTATATTGAAGCCAGTGTTACTGGTCTACCATATAGGAGTCCAACAAGGATAAGGTATCTCCCATCTCTGTCTCTAACAGTCTGTATTACTGTAAAGGGGATGTCTTTCTTAATCAAGACCCCCACTCCATGTTTTTTGCTACGAGGGTGTGAAGCCCAGTAGCAGGTGCCGTATGTACGAGCGAATGTGTTTGGTTCCTTACCTTTACGAAAGTGGGTCTCCTGTAAAAATACCAGATCAGCCTTGTGTCTATGAAAGTCTTTGGATGCTATTGTTCTTTTACATGGTATGTTCAAGCCTTTTGCATTGACTGAGTATATGTTGATGTGGTTACTGGCATGAGAGCTATGATTTAGGTTAGCCATTGTCTATATGGTGGAAGTTAAGAATATATCTTAAGTTTTGGGTCTTAAATATAATTATTTCAGAATAACTAGGCGCTGGGGCGCTGAGGGGACCGGGAACATTTTCACATATCCACATTTGGCAGTGTGTACGAAACAAATTAGCAAAAGTCATAAGAAAAACAATTAGGGGGAAAAATAAAATAAAAAAATTAAAAGAACTAAGTAACACCAACATTAACTTCATGTTGGCTATGGAGGTAGCATATTCCTAATATCAACCATGCCCCTGACGTATACAAATAAAAACAGCATTGGGGGAGCTATATAATGATAGTTGTAACAAATTAAATACATTGAACCCCATGGGCCTCACAACTGGGGACCCAGTCTTCTTATTTATAGGGCAGCAATAATCTGTTCTGTTTTGACAGTCAAACTTTGGTTATGAAAATCTTGAGTACGGGGGGCCATATCACCACCTTTTGTGATTAGCTATTTTGGGGCTATTCGCTATGTTGACTAGTTAGGAATACCTTTGGATAGAGCGGGCCTAATTCCCATGTCTCCTTATGAGCGCCGGGACTTTATTTTATATAAAATGTGTGAAAGCTCTGAGGAATTATCACTTCCGGTCACTTGTGCAAAGTAAGCTGGACATTGTGTAACTGACATCAACAGTCTAATATGCATTAACAGTGTAGTTGGTTTTCTGGCTAACCATGGTTGTGCTTGGGTGGGTAGACATGGTATCCACCAATCTCACCCTAATATCTGGGCCACATTATAAGATAGCATAAGGGGAAGCGAAAATCTTCCCTTATTAATTTTAATTTACTGGTCATGTGGGTCTTAGTTGCTGTGTTCTTTCCTTTAGTTATTAGCCCGTTTATGCTTATTACCATACTGGTGGGCTGTGGGTGTGATAGGGTTAATTGAACAAAATACCTCTCGGAATTTTATAGGTACTAGTTCCCTGTTATTAGGGGACATGTGGGTGTGGGGAGGCCCTGTTATTTATAGCCATTTACTGAAGGTAAATGGTTCCGTGTACGACTACTATTATCAATCTATTATATTACATGCTAATGCGTACACGCTACGCTAACTGGTTGTAAATATAGTTAGGTGGGTTGTCGTAGCATCAGCTACTCCTAGCCTAATGTCTATGTAGTGTTATTAAGGGTGCAAATAAACAGGGGAAATAAGGGAACTTGATATCACAGCCCCACATCACACAATAGGGGTAGACAAAACAGATTACATTTCAGCATAACAATCACCATTTAACATTGTCATAATATACTTATCAGATTCTAGGAGTACGGGTATTGTCCATTCCTTATTCTCTTAAATCATGGTGGTATCATAGGGCAGTAACTAGATATCAACAATGTGTCCAGCGTGTTGTATTCCTTAGTCATAAGTTGACCTGGGGTCATTCCGTGTTGTAATAGTACCAGTGTGGCGTTGTTGCCCCTTCTTAGTTCGTGGAAGGTCTGGCTCCGGGGGCAGGGGGGTCAAACTTTTTCCTCTTGTTGGCCAGAGTCCACTGTGGTCTTTGGGATTTGGGTGCATTGTCGACGTGCTATGTAGTTGATTCTGATGTATTTGAAGTAGGCGAGGGGAAGGAGATGTTGAGGGCCTTAGAGAATTGCTCAAGATCATCCGGTTCTTTATAGATGTGGGTCCTACCTTCTTTTTGGACGATAAGACTGAAGGGAAAGCCCCAGCGGTATTTCACCTTCCTCTCCTGCAAGACTTGAGTAATATATCTGACTTCTCTGCCGCCTTTCAAAAGTGGCGGGGCTTATGTCTTGGAACACCTGTATACTGTATGTCTGGAATCTGATCTCCCGTTGTAGTCTAACCTGTTTCCATATGGCTTCCTTGTCTAGGTAACTTGAGAATTTGATGATAATATCTCTTGAAGGATTTGGGAGTTTCGGAATAGGTCTTAGCGCCCTTTGCACACGTTCTATGGAGGTTTCTGAGAGCTTTAGTGATGGTATTATATATTCAAACAGCTGTAGCAAGTAGGATGTGAGGGAGTCTTGTGTTACCTTTTCAGGTACCCCCCGAATTCTTAAGTTACTCCTTCGGCCTCCGACTTTCAGCTGGAGTGATTGTACCATGGACTCATGTCTCGTTAGTTGATGGTTAGAATCAGATACCATTGTGTTTAGAGCATCCTGCCCCTCCTCCAGACACTCTCGAACCCAGTTCATTTATGTTTTTCCTTAGCGATGTCATTTCTTATTTTATAAATGACTTTAAGTCAGCAAGATCTGACTTAGAGGGCAGCTGGGTGATGGTTGTTTGTATTTGATCAAGTTGTGAGGCATGGGAGGAAGCCATGTGGTCGTGTATAGCCTGTGTATCTGGCGGCAAGGGGTCACTGGTCTCTGTTTCACAGTCCTGTTTTTGGAAGTATGAGTTCATGGTGGCAGAGGGTGTTGCGGGTGTTCTCTTGTCAGCCTTAAGTTTTTGTCTAGATGCCATTGAAAGAGTTGCTGTGTGGATTCAAGCGTAGCTTGTAATAGTATAAAGACTCTACTTCAGTGTAAAGCTTGCCTGCTGTTTTTTTACAGATGCCTATATGTTCAATCGATCTGGTCAAGCAATACAAGGTGGTCACAGCGGGTGTCCAGCAATATAGGGGGGAGGGTAATAGTAATAGGCCCTTTTCTAGAAAGTCCTGTCCCAATGAATAGAGGTATTTTTGTGTGCGGGGGGGGGGGGCCGCAATGAATATGGTTGAGATCAAAGTTTCGGGAGTCTCCCCACCCGTCGATTGCCCCAGTCTGTAGTGCGGTGAGTCCCTATATGAACAGATTCGTTCAGGAGTTCGTTGGAACGATGTTTGGGGTCGGTTTACAGTTTATAAATGCACCCGGTGTCTACAGCGCTTCAAGTCTCTGTGTTACGTTAAGGCCTGGCATGCCACTTGGGAGTTCTGATGGCGTCTCGCTTAATTTAAGTAGTCTGGCTTACCGGATTCCAAGTTCTCATTCCGGCTCATTCAGGCCAACAACAGGTGGTGTGTCCTCAATGTCGGGTATGTTGCCCGGTCACACGGGAGGGCCTAAAGTTAGGCGGAGTGGAGTGCGGTCCGAGCTTGGTCCGGTGCAGCTCACACGAAAACTGCCGCTAGTGACAGGGTTCTCAGCAACGACTTCTCCGGGTGGTTCTCTAGTGAGTTCCAGGGGGCTTTAGGTATATTTTTGCCCCATTTATCTCTAGTTAGGGACAGGTTGTAAGGAACATGCTACGGAGCAAAGTCAGTGTGCAGCCATGTTCCTGCACGGCTACGCTCCGCCTCCCAGAGGGGGGCTTTTTAATATGGTTTGAATGGCAATTGTGTTTATGAATTGTAATGACTATCACCTCATTTTCTTTTAATAAGTGCCAATAAAAGCTATGTTTTACTGTTGGAGATAATATCATTTAGCTATACTCTTTAAATATAAAGATGTACACAACTTTCTTTTGTCAAGCTCTTTTTGACTTATCTAAGGATAAAGGAATATGTCGGATGCATGCAGTCACCAATTGCAGGAGGGCGAGACAGAGGCCCGTGTGCAGGAGGGCGAGACAGGGGCCCGTGTGCAGGAGGGCGAGACAGGGGCCGTGTGCAGGAGGGCGAGACAGGGGCCCGTGTGCAGGAGGGAGAGACAGGGGCCCGTGTGCAGGAGGGAGAGACAGGGGCCCGTGTGCAGATATATAATGAATAAATAATTTATAAACTAAATAGACTTAAGTTTCTGGTTTTAGGACAGTGTTCTGTTTCTGTGCAGGATATAGTATAGGACACAGGTGATATGTAAGCGTAAAGATGAGAGTAGTATATAGAAAAGTATTATCTCATGCAGATATGGCTTAAAGGGACATGAAACCCAACATTTTTCTTTCATGATTCAGACAGAGAATATAATTTTAAACAACTTTCTAATTTACTTCTATTATTTAATTTGTTTAATTCTTGTGCTATCATTTGTTGAAGGAGCAGCAATACACTAATGGTTTCTAACTGAACACATGGGTAAGCCAATCACAATCAATATATACATGCATTCACCAATTAACAGCTAGAACCTAGGTTCTCTGCTGCTCCTGAGCTTGCCTAGATAAACCTTTCAGCAAAAGGATAACAAGAGAAGGAAGCAAATTAAATAACAGAAGTAAATTGGAAAGTTCTTTGAAATTGTATTCTCTATCTGAATCATGGAAGAAAAATGTTGGGTTTCATGTTCCTTTAACTCGAATGACTGACACTCCCTATACCACCTGTTACTAATTAATCACCAGTTACAGCATAGGGAGGAAATGGGGACACCGGAGCAAATAGCTGTCTACCTTCTGCAGTTTTCCAACAAACTTCTGGGGTTCCTCTGTGTTCCCCTGTGGTTCCTCTGATTTGCTCAACTGGTGGAAGAGTTGCAGCAGGTGGGCAGCAAGAGCCGCAGACTCCAGGTCCCCAACTAGAGTAGAAATATCCCATGACAGTTAAGTTACACAAAACGGAAAGAGCACAAGATCTTCTTGCATTCTGGGCAGCTCACTTACGTTTAGTATACGCCTCTTCGAGCAAGGAAAGCTGTGACACAATGACATCCTGTGCTGGATGCTCTGGCCCCAGCCTTACTGAATCGTCTAGGACACACTGTTGCTTACACTGCAGTACTTGCACATAGTACTCTGAGAACGAGAGCAATAAGTAGAATGGCAGGTGATTGGCGAGGAAGATGGCACAGCAATAGTGACAGGTATAAAGTATTGTGAAATAAGCAGATGGGGAAGAGATGGCACAGCAATAGAGACGGGTATAAAGTATTGTGAAATAAGCTGATGGGGGGGGGGGGGGGGAGATGGCACAGCAATAGAGACAAGTATAAAGTATTGTGAAATAAGCAGATGTGGGAGAGATGGCACAGCAATGGTGACAGGTATAAAGTATTGTGAAATAAGCAGATGGGGGAGAGATGGCACAGCAATAGTGACAGGTATAAAGTATGGTGAAATAAGCTATAAAGTTTGGTGAAATAAGCAGATGGGGGAGAGATGGCACAGCAATAGTGACAGGTATAAAGTATTGTGAAATAAGCAGATGGGGAGAGATGGCACAGCAATGGTGAAAGGTATAAAGTATTGTGAAATAAGCAGATGGGGGAGAGATGGCACAGCAATAGTGACAGGTATAAAGTATGGTGAAATAAGCTGATGGGGGGGGGAGATGGTACAGCAATAGTGACAGGTATAAAGTATTGTGAAATAAGCAGATGGGGGGAGACGGCACAGCAATAGTGACAGGTATAATGTATGGTGAAATAAGCTGATGGGGGGGGAGATGGCACAGCAATAGTGACAGGTATAATGTATGGTGAAATAAGCTGATGGGGGGGGGAGATGGTACAGCAATAGTGACAGGTATAAAGTATGGTGAAATAAGCTGATGGGGGGGGAGATGGTACAGCAATAGTGACAGGTATAAAGTATTGTGAAATAAGCAGATGGGGGGAGACGGCACAGCAATAGTGACAGGTAAAAAGTATGGTGAAATAAGCTGATGGGGGGGGGTGGCACAGCAATAGTGACAGGTAAAAAGTATGGTGAAATAAGCTGATGGGGGGGGATGGCACAGCAATAGTGACAGGTATAAAGTATGGTGAAATAAGCTGATGGGGGGGGGGGGTGGCACATCAATAGTGACAGGTATAAAGTATGGTGAAATAAGCTGATGGGGGGAGATGGCACAGCAATAGTGAAAGGTATAAAGTATGGTGAAATAAGCTGTTGGGGGGAGATGGCACAGCAATAGTGACAGGTATAAAGTATGGTGAAATAAGCTGATGGGGGGGATGGCACAGCAATAGTGACAGGTATAAAGTATGGTGAAATAAGCTGATGGGGGGGAGATGGTAGAGCAATAGTGACAGGTATAAAGTACGGTGAAATAAGCTGATGGGGGGGAGATGGCACAGCAATAGTGACAGGTATAAAGTATGGTGAAATAAGCTGATGGGGGGGAGCTGGCACAGCAATAGTGACAGGTATAAAGTATGGTGAAATAAGCTGTTGGGGGGGGGGAGCTGGCACAGCAATAGTGACAGGTATAAAGTATGGTGAAATAAGCTGATGGGGGGGAGATGGCACAGCAATAGTGACAGGTATAAAGTATTGTGAAATAAGCAGATGGGGGAGAGATGGCACAGCAATAGTAACAGGTATAAAGTATGGTGAAATAAGCTGATGGGGGGGAGATGACACAGCAATAGTGACAGGTATAAAGTATGGTGAAATAAGCTGATGGGGGGGAGATGACACAGCAATAGTGACAGGTATAAAGTATGGTGAAATAAGCTGATGGGGGGGAGATGACACAGCAATAGTGACAGGTATAATGTATGGTGAAATAAGCTGATGGGGGGCAGATGGCACAGCAATAGTGACAGGTATAAAGTATGGTGAAATAAGCTGATGGGGGGCAGATGGCACAGCAATAGTGACAGGTATACTGTATGGTGAAATAAGCTGATGGGAGGGGGGAGATTGCACAGCAATAGTGACAGGTATAAAGTATGTTGAAATAAGCTGATGGGGGAGATGGCACAGCAATAGTGACAGGTATAAAGTATTGTGAAATAAGCAGATGGGGGGGGGATGGCACAGCAATAGTGACAGGTATAAAGTATGGTGAAATAAGCTGATGGGGGGAGATGGCACAGCAATAGTGACAGGTATAAAGTATGGTGAAATAAGCTGATGGGGGGGGAGATGGCACAGCAATAGTGACAGGTATAAAGTATGGTGAAATAAGCTGATGGGAGGGGGGAGATGGCACAGCAATAGTGACAGGTATACAGTATGGTGAAATAAGCTGATGGGAGGGGGGAGATGGCACAGCAATAGTGACAGGTATAAAGTATGGTGAAATAAGCTGATGGGGGGGGGGTGGCACAGCAATAGTGACAGGTATAAAGTATGGTGAAATAAGCTGATGGGGGGAGATGGCACAGCAATAGTGACAGGTATAAAGTATGGTGAAATAAGCTGATGGGGGGGGGGAGATGGCACAGCAATAGTGACAGGTATAATGTATGGTGAAATAAGCTGATGGGGGGGGGAGATGGCACAGCAATAGTGACAGGTATAAAGTATGGTGTAATAAGCTGATGGGGGGGAGATGGCACAGCAATAGTGACAGGTATAAAGTATGGTGAAATAAGCTGATGGGGGGGGATGGCACAGCAATAGTGACAGGTATAAAGTATGGTGAAATAAGCTGATGGGGGGGAGATGGCACAGCAATAGTGACAGGTATAAAGTATGGTGAAATAACCTGATGGGGGGGGGGGGGGAGATGGCACAGCAATAGTGACAGGTATAATGTATGATGAAATAAGCTAATGGGGGGGGGAGATGGCACAGCAATAGTGACAGGTATAAAGTATGGTGAAATAAGCTGATGGGGGGAGATGGCACAGCAATAGTGACAGGTATAAAGTATTGTGAAATAAGCACATGGGGGAGAGATGGCACAGCAATAGTGACAGGTATAAAGTATTGTGAAATAAGCAGATGGGGGGGAGATGGCACAGCAATAGTGACAGGTATAAAGTATGGTGAAATAAGCTGATGGGGGGGGGGGATGGCACAGCAATAGTGACAGGTATAAAGTATGGTGAAATAAGCTCATGGGGGGGAGATGGCACAGCAATAGTGACAGGTATAAAGTATGGTGAAATAAGCTGATGGGGGGAGATGGCACAGCAATAGTGACAGGTATAAAGTATGGTGAAATAAGCAGATGGGGGCGAGATGGTACAGCAATAGTGACAGGTATAAAGTATTGTGAAATAAGCAGATGGGGGAGAGATGGCACAGCAATAGTGACAGGTATAAAGTATGGTGAAATAAGCTGATGGGGGGAGACGGCACAGCAATAGTGACAGGTATAAAGTATTGTGAAATAAGCAGATGGGGGCGAGATGGTACAGCAATAGTGACATGTATAAAGTATGGTGAAATAAGCTGATGGGGGGAGACGGCACAGCAATAGTGACAGGTATAAAGTATGGTGAAATAAGCTGATGGGGGGAGACGGCACAGCAATAGTGACAGGTATAAAGTATTGTGAAATAAGCAGATGGGGGCGAGATGGTACAGCAATAGTGACATGTATAAAGTATGGTGAAATAAGCTGATGGGGGGGGATGGCACAGCAATAGTGACAGGTATAAAGTATGGTGAAATAAGCTGATGGGGGGAGATGGCACAGCAATAGTGACAGGTATAAAGTATGGTGAAATAAGCTGATGGGGGGGGAGATGGCACAGCAATAGTGACAGGTATAAAGTATGGTGAAATAAGCTGATGGGGGGGGGATGGCACAGCAATAGTGACAGGTATAAAGTATGGTGAAATAAGCTGATGGGGGGAGATGGCACAGCAATAGTGACAGGTATAATGTATTGTGAAATAAGCTGATGGGGGGAGATGGCACAGCAATAGTGACAGGTATAAAGTATGGTGAAATAAGCTGATGGGGGGAGATGGCACAGCAATAGTGACAGGTATAAAGTATGGTGAAATAAGCTGATGGGGGGGGAGATGGCACAGCAATAGTGACAGGTATAAAGTATGGTGAAATAAGCTGATGGGGGGGGGAGATGGCACAGCAATAGTGACAGGTATAATGTATGGTGAAATAAGCTGATGGGGGGGGGGGAATATGGCACAGCAATAGTGACAGGTATAATGTATGGTGAAATAAGCTGATGGGGGAGAGATGACACAGCAATAGTGACAGGTATAAAGTATGGTGAAATAAGCTGATGGGGGGGATGGCACAGCAATAGTGACAGGTATAAAGTATGGTGAAATAAGCTGATGGGGGGGAGATGGCACAGCAATAGTGACAGGTATAAAGTATGGTGAAATAACCTGATGGGGGGGGGGGGAGATGGCACAGCAATAGTGACAGGTATAATGTATGATGAAATAAGCTGATGGGGGGGGAGATGGCACAGCAATAGTGACAGGTATAAAGTATGGTGAAATAAGCTGATGGGGGGAGATGGCACAGCAATAGTGACAGGTATAAAGTATTGTGAAATAAGCACATGGGGGAGAGATGGCACAGCAATAGTGACAGGTATAAAGTATTGTGAAATAAGCAGATGGGGGGGAGATGGCACAGCAATAGTGACAGGTATAAAGTATTGTGAAATAAGCAGATGGGGGGGAGATGGCACAGCAATAGTGACAGGTATAAAGTATGGTGAAATAAGCTGATGGGGGGGGAGATGGCACAGCAATAGTAACAGGTATAAAGTATGGTGAAATAAGCTGATGGGAGGGGGGAGATGGCACAGCAATAGTGACAGGTATAAAGTATGGTGAAATAAGCTGATGGGAGGGGGGAGATGGCACAGCAATAGTGACAGGTATAAAGTATGGTGAAATAAGCTGATGGGAGGGGGGAGATGGCACAGCAATAGTGACAGGTATAAAGTATGGTGAAATAAGCTGATGGGGGGGGGGGGGTGGCACAGCAATAGTGACAGGTATAAAGTATGGTGAAATAAGCTGATGGGGGGGGAGATGGCACAGCAATAGTGACAGGTATAAAGTATGGTGAAATAAGCTGATGGGGGGGGGAGATGGCACAGCAATAGTGACAGGTATAATGTATGGTGAAATAAGCTGATGGGGGGGGGAGATGGCACAGCAATAGTGACAGGTATAAAGTATGGTGAAATAAGCTGATGGGGGGGAGATGGCACAGCAATAGTGACAGGTATAAAGTATGGTGAAATAAGCTGATGGGGGAGAGATGGCACAGCAATAGTGACAGGTATAATGTATGGTGAAATAAGCTGATGGGGGGGGGAGATGGCACAGTAGTAGTGACAGGTATAAAGTATGGTGAAATAAGCTGATGGGGGGGAGATGGCACAGCAATAGTGACAGGTATAAAGTATGGTGAAATAAGCTGATGGGGGGGAGATGGCACAGCAATAGTGACAGGTATAAAGTATTGTGAAATAAGCTGATGGGGGGAGATGGCACAGCAATAGTGACAGGTATAAAGTATGGTGAAATAAGCTGACGGGGGGGGAGATGGCACAGCAATAGTGAACGGTATAAAGTATGGTGAAATAAGCTGATGGGGGAGAGATGACACAGCAATAGTGACAGGTATACTGTATGGTGAAATAAGCTGATAGGGGGGGGGAGATTGCACAGCAATAGTGACAGGTATAAAGTATGGTGAAATAAGCTGATGGGAGGGGGGAGATTGCACAGCAATAGTGACAGGTATAAAGTATGTTGAAATAAGCTGATGGGGGAGATGGCACAGAAATAGTGACAGGTATAAAGTATTGTGAAATAAGCAGATGGGGGGGGGATGGCACAGCAATAGTGACAGGTATAAAGTATGGTGAAATAAGCTGATGGGGGGAGATGGCACAGCAATAGTGACAGGTATAAAGTATGGTGAAATAAGCTGATGGGAGGGGGGAGATGGCACAGCAATAGTGACAGGTATAAAGTATGGTGAAATAAGCTGATGGGAGGGGGGAGATGGCACAGCAATAGTGACAGGTATAAAGTATGGTGAAATAAGCTGATGGGGGGAGATGGCACAGCAATAGTGACAGGTATAAAGTATGGTGAAATAAGCTGATGGGAGGGGGGGGATGGCACAGCAATAGTGACAGGTATAATGTATGGTGAAATAAGCTGATGGGAGGGGGGAGATGGCACAGCAATAGTGACAGGTATAAAGTATGGTGAAATAAGCTGATGGGAGGGGGGAGATGGCACAGCAATAGTGACAGGTATAAAGTATGGTGAAATAAGCTGATGGGAGGGGGGAGATGGCACAGCAATAGTGACAGGTATAATGTATGGTGAAATAAGCTGATGGGGGGGGGGGGGTGGCACAGCAATAGTGACAGGTATAAAGTATGGTGAAATAAGCTGATGGGGGTGGGGGGGAGATGGCACAGCAATAGTGACAGGTATAAAGTATGGTGAAATAAGCTGATGGGGGGGGGGGGGAGATGGCACAGCAATAGTGACAGGTATAATGTATGGTGAAATAAGCTGATGGGGGGGGGGAGATGACACAGCAATAGTGACAGGTATAATGTATGGTGAAATAAGCTGATGGGGGGGAGATGGCACAGCAATAGTGACAGGTATAAAGTATGGTGAAATAAGCTGATGGGGGGGGATGGCACAGCAATAGTGACAGGTATAAAGTATGGTGAAATAAGCTGATGGGGGGGAGATGGCACAGCAATAGTGACAGGTATAAAGTATGGTGAAATAACCTGATGGGGGGGGGGGGGGAGATGGCACAGCAATAGTGACAGGTATAATGTATGATGAAATAAGCTGATGGGGGGGGAGATGGCACAGCAATAGTGACAGGTATAAAGTATGGTGAAATAAGATGATGGGGGGAGATGGCACAGCAATAGTGACAGGTATAAAGTATTGTGAAATAAGCACATGGGGGAGAGATGGCACAGCAATAGTGACAGGTATAAAGTATTGTGAAATAAGCAGATGGGGGGGAGATGGCACAGCAATAGTGACAGGTATAAAGTATGGTGAAATAAGCTGATGGGGGGGGGATGGCACAGCAATAGTGACAGGTATAATGTATGGTTAAATAAGCTGATGGGGGGGAGATGGCACAGCAATAGTGACAGGTATAAAGTATGGTGAAATAAGCTGATGGGAGGGAGATGGCACAGCAATAGTGACAGGTATAATGTATGGTTAAATAAGCTGATGGGGGGGAGATGGCACAGCAATAGTGACAGGTATAAAGTATGGTGAAATAAGCTGATGGGAGGGAGATGGCACAGCAATAGTGACAGGTATAAAGTATGGTGAAATAAGCTCATGGGGGGGGGAGATGGCACAGCAATAGTGACAGGTATAAAGTATGGTGAAATAAGCTCATGGGGGGGAGATGGCACAGCAATAGTGACAGGTATAAAGTATGGTGAAATAAGCTGATGGGGGGAGATGGCACAGCAATAGTGACAGGTATAAAGTATGGTGAAATAAGCTGATGGGGGGAGATGGCACAGCAATAGTGACATGTATAAAGTATGGTGAAATAAGCTGATGGGGGCGAGATGGTACAGCAATAGTGACATGTATAAAGTATGGTGAAATAAGCTGATGGGGGGGAGACGGCACAGCAATAGTGACAGGTATAAAGTATTGTGAAATAAGCAGATGGGGGCGAGATGGTACAGCAATAGTGACAGGTATAAAGTATGGTGAAATAAGCTGATGGGGGGAGATGGCACAGCAATAGTGACAGGTATAAAGTATGGTGAAATAAGCTGATGGGGGGGGGAGATGGCACAGCAATAGTGACAGGTATAAAGTATGGTGAAATAAGCTGATGGGAGGGAGGAGATGGCACAGCAATAGTGACAGGTATAAAGTATGGTGAAATAAGCTGATGGGGGGGGAGATGGCACAGCAATAGTGACAGGTATAAAGTATGGTGAAATAAGCTGATGGGGGGGGGAGATGGCACAGCAATAGTGACAGGTATAATGTATGGTGAAATAAGCTGATGGGGGGGGAGATGGCACAGCAATAGTGACAGGTATAAAGTATGGTGAAATAAGCTGATGGGGGAGAGATGGCACAGCAATAGTGACAGGTATAAAGTATGGTGAAATAAGCTGATGGGGGGGATGGCACAGCAATAGTGACAGGTATAAAGTATGGTGAAATAAGCTGATGGGGGGGAGATGGCACAGCAATAGTGACAGGTATAAAGTATGGTGAAATAACCTGATGGGGGGGGGGGGGGGAGATGGCACAGCAATAGTGACAGGTATAATGTATGATGAAATAAGCTGATGGGGGGGGAGATGGCACAGCAATAGTGACAGGTATAAAGTATGGTGTAATAAGCTGATGGGGGGGAGATGGCACAGCAATAGTGACAGGTATAAAGTATGGTGAAATAAGCTGATGGGGGGGGATGGCACAGCAATAGTGACAGGTATAAAGTATGGTGAAATAAGCTGATGGGGGGGAGATGGCACAGCAATAGTGACAGGTATAAAGTATGGTGAAATAACCTGATGGGGGGGGGGGGGGAGATGGCACAGCAATAGTGACAGGTATAATGTATGATGAAATAAGCTAATGGGGGGGGAGATGGCACAGCAATAGTGACAGGTATAAAGTATGGTGAAATAAGCTGATGGGGGGAGATGGCACAGCAATAGTGACAGGTATAAAGTATTGTGAAATAAGCACATGGGGGAGAGATGGCACAGCAATAGTGACAGGTATAAAGTATTGTGAAATAAGCAGATGGGGGGGAGATGGCACAGCAATAGTGACAGGTATAAAGTATGGTGAAATAAGCTGATGGGGGGGGGGATGGCACAGCAATAGTGACAGGTATAAAGTATGGTGAAATAAGCTCATGGGGGGGAGATGGCACAGCAATAGTGACAGGTATAAAGTATGGTGAAATAAGCTGATGGGGGGAGATGGCACAGCAATAGTGACAGGTATAAAGTATGGTGAAATAAGCAGATGGGGGCGAGATGGTACAGCAATAGTGACAGGTATAAAGTATTGTGAAATAAGCAGATGGGGGAGAGATGGCACAGCAATAGTGACAGGTATAAAGTATGGTGAAATAAGCTGATGGGGGGAGACGGCACAGCAATAGTGACAGGTATAAAGTATTGTGAAATAAGCAGATGGGGGCGAGATGGTACAGCAATAGTGACATGTATAAAGTATGGTGAAATAAGCTGATGGGGGGAGACGGCACAGCAATAGTGACAGGTATAAAGTATTGTGAAATAAGCAGATGGGGGCGAGATGGTACAGCAATAGTGACATGTATAAAGTATGGTGAAATAAGCTGATGGGGGGGGATGGCACAGCAATAGTGACAGGTATAAAGTATGGTGAAATAAGCTGATGGGGGGAGATGGCACAGCAATAGTGACAGGTATAAAGTATGGTGAAATAAGCTGATGGGGGGGGAGATGGCACAGCAATAGTGACAGGTATAAAGTATGGTGAAATAAGCTGATGGGGGGGGGATGGCACAGCAATAGTGACAGGTATAAAGTATGGTGAAATAAGCTGATGGGGGGAGATGGCACAGCAATAGTGACAGGTATAATGTATTGTGAAATAAGCTGATGGGGGGAGATGGCACAGCAATAGTGACAGGTATAAAGTATGGTGAAATAAGCTGATGGGGGGAGATGGCACAGCAATAGTGACAGGTATAAAGTATGGTGAAATAAGCTGATGGGGGGGGAGATGGCACAGCAATAGTGACAGGTATAAAGTATGGTGAAATAAGCTGATGGGGGGGGGAGATGGCACAGCAATAGTGACAGGTATAATGTATGGTGAAATAAGCTGATGGGGGGGGGGAATATGGCACAGCAATAGTGACAGGTATAATGTATGGTGAAATAAGCTGATGGGGGAGAGATGACACAGCAATAGTGACAGGTATAAAGTATGGTGAAATAAGCTGATGGGGGGGATGGCACAGCAATAGTGACAGGTATAAAGTATGGTGAAATAAGCTGATGGGGGGGAGATGGCACAGCAATAGTGACAGGTATAAAGTATGGTGAAATAACCTGATGGGGGGGGGGGAGATGGCACAGCAATAGTGACAGGTATAATGTATGATGAAATAAGCTGATGGGGGGGGAGATGGCACAGCAATAGTGACAGGTATAAAGTATGGTGAAATAAGCTGATGGGGGGAGATGGCACAGCAATAGTGACAGGTATAAAGTATTGTGAAATAAGCACATGGGGGAGAGATGGCACAGCAATAGTGACAGGTATAAAGTATTGTGAAATAAGCAGATGGGGGGGAGATGGCACAGCAATAGTGACAGGTATAAAGTATTGTGAAATAAGCAGATGGGGGGGAGATGGCACAGCAATAGTGACAGGTATAAAGTATGGTGAAATAAGCTGATGGGGGGGGAGATGGCACAGCAATAGTAACAGGTATAAAGTATGGTGAAATAAGCTGATGGGAGGGGGGAGATGGCACAGCAATAGTGACAGGTATAAAGTATGGTGAAATAAGCTGATGGGAGGGGGGAGATGGCACAGCAATAGTGACAGGTATAAAGTATGGTGAAATAAGCTGATGGGAGGGGGGAGATGGCACAGCAATAGTGACAGGTATAAAGTATGGTGAAATAAGCTGATGGGGGGGGGGGGTGGCACAGCAATAGTGACAGGTATAAAGTATGGTGAAATAAGCTGATGGGGGGGGGAGATGGCACAGCAATAGTGACAGGTATAAAGTATGGTGAAATAAGCTGATGGGGGGGGGAGATGGCACAGCAATAGTGACAGGTATAATGTATGGTGAAATAAGCTGATGGGGGGGGGAGATGGCACAGCAATAGTGACAGGTATAATGTATGGTGAAATAAGCTGATGGGGGGGAGATGGCACAGCAATAGTGACAGGTATAAAGTATGGTGAAATAAGCTGATGGGGGAGAGATGGCACAGCAATAGTGACAGGTATAATGTATGGTGAAATAAGCTGATGGGGGGGGGAGATGGCACAGTAGTAGTGACAGGTATAAAGTATGGTGAAATAAGCTGATGGGGGGGGAGATGGCACAGCAATAGTGACAGGTATAAAGTATGGTGAAATAAGCTGATGGGGGGGAGATGGCACAGCAATAGTGACAGGTATAAAGTATTGTGAAATAAGCTGATGGGGGGAGATGGCACAGCAATAGTGACAGGTATAAAGTATGGTGAAATAAGCTGACGGGGGGGGAGATGGCACAGCAATAGTGAACGGTATAAAGTATGGTGAAATAAGCTGATGGGGGAGAGATGACACAGCAATAGTGACAGGTATACTGTATGGTGAAATAAGCTGATAGGGGGGGGGAGATTGCACAGCAATAGTGACAGGTATAAAGTATGGTGAAATAAGCTGATGGGAGGGGGGAGATTGCACAGCAATAGTGACAGGTATAAAGTATGTTGAAATAAGCTGATGGGGGAGATGGCACAGAAATAGTGACAGGTATAAAGTATTGTGAAATAAGCAGATGGGGGGGGGATGGCACAGCAATAGTGACAGGTATAAAGTATGGTGAAATAAGCTGATGGGGGGAGATGGCACAGCAATAGTGACAGGTATAAAGTATGGTGAAATAAGCTGATGGGAGGGGGGAGATGGCACAGCAATAGTGACAGGTATAAAGTATGGTGAAATAAGCTGATGGGAGGGGGGAGATGGCACAGCAATAGTGACAGGTATAAAGTATGGTGAAATAAGCTGATGGGGGGAGATGGCACAGCAATAGTGACAGGTATAAAGTATGGTGAAATAAGCTGATGGGGGGGGGGAGATGGCACAGCAATAGTGACAGGTATAAAGTATGGTGAAATAAGCTGATGGGAGGGGGGAGATGGCACAGCAATAGTGACAGGTATAAAGTATGGTGAAATAAGCTGATGGGAGGGGGGAGATGGCACAGCAATAGTGACAGGTATAAAGTATGGTGAAATAAGCTGATGGGAGGGGGGAGATGGCACAGCAATAGTGACAGGTATAAAGTATGGTGAAATAAGCTGATGGGGGGGGGGGGGGAGATGGCACAGCAATAGTGACAGGTATAAAGTATGGTGAAATAAGCTGATTGGGGGGGGGGGGAGATGGCACAGCAATAGTGACAGGTATAAAGTATGGTGAAATAAGCTGATGGGGGGAGATGGCACAGCAATAGTGACAGGTATAATGTATGGTGAAATAAGCTGATGGGGGGGGGAGATGACACAGCAATAGTGACAGGTATAATGTATGGTGAAATAAGCTGATGGGGGGGAGATGGCACAGCAATAGTGACAGGTATAAAGTATGGTGAAATAAGCTGATGGGGGGGGATGGCACAGCAATAGTGACAGGTATAAAGTATGGTGAAATAAGCTGATGGGGGGGAGATGGCACAGCAATAGTGACAGGTATAAAGTATGGTGAAATAACCTGATGGGGGGGGGGGGGAGATGGCACAGCAATAGTGACAGGTATAATGTATGATGAAATAAGCTGATGGGGGGGGAGATGGCACAGCAATAGTGACAGGTATAAAGTATGGTGAAATAAGATGATGGGGGGAGATGGCACAGCAATAGTGACAGGTATAAAGTATTGTGAAATAAGCACATGGGGGAGAGATGGCACAGCAATAGTGACAGGTATAAAGTATTGTGAAATAAGCAGATGGGGGGGAGATGGCACAGCAATAGTGACAGGTATAAAGTATGGTGAAATAAGCTGATGGGGGGGGGATGGCACAGCAATAGTGACAGGTATAATGTATGGTTAAATAAGCTGATGGGGGGGGAGATGGCACAGCAATAGTGACAGGTATAAAGTATGGTGAAATAAGCTGATGGGAGGGAGATGGCACAGCAATAGTGACAGGTATAATGTATGGTTAAATAAGCTGATGGGGGGGAGATGGCACAGCAATAGTGACAGGTATAAAGTATGGTGAAATAAGCTGATGGGAGGGAGATGGCACAGCAATAGTGACAGGTATAAAGTATGGTGAAATAAGCTCATGGGGGGGGGAGATGGCACAGCAATAGTGACAGGTATAAAGTATGGTGAAATAAGCTCATGGGGGGGAGATGGCACAGCAATAGTGACAGGTATAAAGTATGGTGAAATAAGCTGATGGGGGGAGATGGCACAGCAATAGTGACAGGTATAAAGTATGGTGAAATAAGCTGATGGGGGGAGATGGCACAGCAATAGTGACATGTATAAAGTATGGTGAAATAAGCTGATGGGGGCGAGATGGTACAGCAATAGTGACATGTATAAAGTATGGTGAAATAAGCTGATGGGGGGAGACGGCACAGCAATAGTGACAGGTATAAAGTATTGTGAAATAAGCAGATGGGGGCGAGATGGTACAGCAATAGTGACAGGTATAAAGTATGGTGAAATAAGCTGATGGGGGGAGATGGCACAGCAATAGTGACAGGTATAAAGTATGGTGAAATAAGCTGATGGGGGGGGAGATGGCACAGCAATAGTGACAGGTATAAAGTATGGTGAAATAAGCTGATGGGAGGGAGGAGATGGCACAGCAATAGTGACAGGTATAAAGTATGGTGAAATAAGCTGATGGGAGGGAGGAGATGGCACAGCAATAGTGACAGGTATAAAGTATGGTGAAATAAGCTGATGGGGGGGGAGATGGCACAGCAATAGTGACAGGTATAAAGTATGGTGAAATAAGCTGATGGGGGGGGGAGATGGCACAGCAATAGTGACAGGTATAATGTATGGTGAAATAAGCTGATGGGGGGGGAGATGGCACAGCAATAGTGACAGGTATAAAGTATGGTGAAATAAGCTGATGGGGGAGAGATGGCACAGCAATAGTGACAGGTATAAAGTATGGTGAAATAAGCTGATGGGGGGGATGGCACAGCAATAGTGACAGGTATAAAGTATGGTGAAATAAGCTGATGGGGGGGAGATGGCACAGCAATAGTGACAGGTATAAAGTATGGTGAAATAACCTGATGGGGGGGGGGGGGGGAGATGGCACAGCAATAGTGACAGGTATAATGTATGATGAAATAAGCTGATGGGGGGGGAGATGGCACAGCAATAGTGACAGGTATAAAGTATGGTGAAATAAGCTGATGGGGGGAGATGGCACAGCAATAGTGACAGGTATAAAGTATTGTGAAATAAGCACATGGGGGAGAGATGGCACAGCAATAGTGACAGGTATAAAGTATTGTGAAATAAGCAGATGGGGGGGAGATGGCACAGCAATAGTGACAGGTATAAAGTATGGTGAAATAAGCAGATGGGGGAGAGATGGCACAGCAATAGTGACAGGTATAAAGTATGGTGAAATAAGCTGATGGGGGGGGGGGGGGAGATGGCACAGCAATAGTGACAGGTATAAAGTATTGTGAAATAAGCAGATGGGGGAGAGATGGCACAGCAATAGTGACAGGTATAAAGTATTGTGAAATAAGCAGATGGGGGAGAGATGGCACAGCAATAGTGACAGGTATAAAGTATGGTTAAATAAGCTGATGGGGGACAGATGGCACAGCAATAGTGACAGGTATAAAGTATGGTTAAATAAGCTGATGGGGGGAGATGGTACAGCAATAGTGACAGGTATAATGTATGGTGGAATAAGCTGATGGGGGGGAGATGGCACAGTAATAGTGACAGGTATAATGTATGGTGAAATAAGCTGATGGGGGGGGAGATGGCACAGCAATAGTGACAGGTATAAAGTATGGTGAAATAAGCTGATGTGGGGGGGGAGATGGCACAGCAATAGTGACAGGTATAAAGTATTGTGAAATAAGCACATGGGGGGGAGATGGCACAGCAATAGTGACAGGTATAAAGTATGGTGAAATAAGCTGATGTGGGGGGGGGGGAGATGGCACAGCAATAGTGACAGGTATAAAGTATGGTGAAATAAGCTGATGTGGGGGGGGGAGATGGCACAGCAATAGTGACAGGTATAAAGTATGGTGAAATAAGCTGATGGGGGGGGGGAGATGGCACAGCAACAGAGACATGTATAAAGTATGGTGAAATAAGCTGATGGGGGGAGATGGTACAGCAATAGTGACAGGTATAATGTATGGTGAAATAAGCTGATGGGGGGGGGAGATGGCACAGCAATAGTGACAGGTATAAAGTATGGTGAAATAAGCTGATGGGGGGAGATGGTACAGCAATAGTGACAGGTATAATGTATGGTGAAATAAGCTGATGGGGGGAGATGGTACAGCAATAGTGACAGGTATAATGTATGGTGAAATAAGCTGATGGGGGGGAGATGGCACAGCAATGGTGACAGGTATAAAGTATTGTGAAATAAGCAGATGGGGGAGAGATGGCACAGCAATAGTGACAGGTATAAAGTATGGTGAAATAAGCTGATGGGGGAGAGATGGCACAGCAATAGTGACAGGTATAAAGTATGGTGAAATAAGCTGATGGGGGGGGAGATGGCACAGCAATAGTGACAGGTATAAAATATGGTGAAATAAGCAGATGGGGGAGAGATGGCACAGCAATAGTGACAGGTATAAAGTATTGTGAAATAAGCAGATGGGGGGGGGGGGATGGCACAGCAATAGTGACAGGCAGTGTTCCCTCTAAGGACAATTTTGTGTGCAGCCCAGCAGTGAAACAGTTAACAAGAGAACCATACCTTGCCATCTGCAATGTGCAGTGTTTGCTAATTGCAGGGTGTGGTTACCTAATTAACTGTTTCACTGCTGGGCCGCACACAAAACTGGCCTTAGAGGGAACACTGGTGACAGGTATAAAGTATTGTGAAATAAGCAGATGGGGGAGAGATGGCACAGCAATAGTGACAGGTATAAAGTATGGTGAAATAAGCTGATGGGGGAGATGGCACAGCAATAGTGACAGGTATAAAGTATGGTGTAATAAGCTGATGGGGGGGAGATGGCACAGCAATAGTGACAGGTATAAAGTATGGTGAAATAAGCTGATGGGGGAGATGGCACAGCAATAGTGACAGGTATAAAGTATGGTGAAATAAGCTGATGGGGGGGGAGATGGCACAGCAATAGTGACAGGTATAATGTATGGTGAAATAAGCTGATGGGGGGAGATGGCACAGCAATAGTGACAGGTATAAAGTATGGTGAAATAAGCTGATGGGGGAGATGGCACAGCAATAGTGACAGGTATAAAGTATGGTGAAATAAGCTGATGGGGGGGAGATGGCACAGCAATAGTGACAGGTATAATGTATGGTGAAATAAGCTGATGGGGGGGAGATGGCACAGCAATAGTGACAGGTATAATGTATGGTGAAATAAGCTGATGGGGGGGGAGATGGCACAGCAATAGTGACAGGCAGTGTTCCCTCTAAGGCCAGGTTTGTGAGTGGCCCAGTGGTGAAACAGTTAATAAGAGAACCATGCTTTGCAGTATGCATTGTGCAGTTTTTGCTAATTGCAGGGTGTGGTTACCTAATTAACTTTTTCACTGCTGGGCCACACACAAAACTGGCCTTAGAGGGAACACTGGTGACAGGTATAAAGTATTGTGAAATAAGCTGATGGGGGGGGAGATGGCACAGCAATAGTGACAGGTATAAAGTATGGTGAAATAAGCAGATGGGGGAGAGATGGCACAGCAATAGTGACAGGTATAAAGTATGGTGAAATAAGCAGATGGGGGAGAGATGGCACAGCAATAGTGACAGGTATAAAGTATGGTGAAATAAGCTGATGGGGGGAAGATGGCACAGCAATAGTGACAGGTATAAAGTATGGTGAAATAAGCTGATGGGGGGGGGGGGATGGCACAGCAATAGTGACAGGTATAAAGTATTGTGAAATAAGCAGATGGGGGAGAGATGGTACAGTAATAGTGACAGGTATAAAGTATGGTGAAATAAGCTGATGGGGGACAGATGGCACAGCAATAGTGACAGGTATAAAGTATGGTGAAATAAGCTGATGGGGGACAGATGGCACAGCAATAGTGACAGGTATAATGTATGGTGAAATAAGCTGATGGGGGGGGGAGATGGCACAGCAATAGTGACAGGTATAATGTATGGTGAAATAAGCTGATGGGGGGAGATGGCACAGCAATAGTGACAGGTATAAAGTATGGTGAAATAAGCTGATGGGGGACAGATGGCACAGCAATAGTGACAGGTATAAAGTATGGTGAAATAAGCTGATGGGGGACAGATGGCACAGCAATAGTGACAGGTATAATGTATGGTGAAATAAGCTGATGGGGGGGGAGATGGCACAGCAATAGTGACAGGTATAAAGTATGGTGAAATAAGCTGATGGGGGGGGGAGATGACAAAGCAATAGTGACAGGTATAAAGTATGGTGAAATAAGCTGATGGGGGAGATGGCACAGCAATAGTGACAGGTATAATGTATTGTGAAATAAGCTGATGGGGGGAGATGGCACAGTAATAGTGACAGGTATAAAGTATTGTGAAATAAGCTGATGGGGGAGAGATGGCACAGCAATAGTGACAGGTATAATGTATGGTGAAATAAGCTGATGGGGGGAGATGGCACAGCAATAGTGACAGGTATAATGTATTGTGAAATAAGCTGATGGGGGACAGATGGCACAGCAATAGTGACATGTATAAAGTATGGTGAAATAAGCTGATGGGGGAGATGGTACAGCAATAGTGACAGGTATAAAGTATGGTGAAATAAGCTGATGGGGGGGGGAGATGGCACAGCAATAGTGACAGGTATAAAGTATGGTGAAATAAGCTGATGTGGGGGGGGGGAAATGGCACAGCAATAGTGACAGGTATAAAGTATGGTGAAATAAGCTGATGGGGGGGGGGGTGGCACAGCAATAGTGACAGGTATAATGTATGGTGAAATAAGCTGATGGGGGGGAGATGGCACAGCAATAGTGACAGGTATAAAGTATGGTGAAATAAGCTGATGGGGGGAGATGGCACAGCAATAGTGACAGGTATAAAGTATTGTGAAATAAGCTGATGGGGGGGGGAAGATGGCACAGCAATAGTGACAGGTATAAAGTATGGTGAAATAAGTTGATGGGGGGGAATATGGCACAGCAATAGTGACAGGTATAATGTATGGTGAAATAAGCTGATGGGGGGGAAGATGGCACAACAATAGTGACAGGTATAAAGTATGTTGAAATAAGCTGATGGGGGAGATGGCACAGCAATAGTGACAGGTATAATGTATGGTGAAATAAGCTGATGGGGGGGAAGATGGCACAACAATAGTGACAGGTATAAAGTATGTTGAAATAAGCTGATGGGGGAGATGGCACAGCAATAGTGACAGGTATAAAGTATGGTGAAATAAGCTGATGGGGGGGGAAGATGGCACAGCAATAGTGACAGGTATAATGTATGGTGAAATAAGCTGATGGGGGGGGAAGATGGCACAGCAATAGTGACAGGTATAAAGTATTGTGAAATAAGCAGATGGGGGGAGATGGCACAGCAATAGTGACAGGTATAATGTATGGTGAAATAAGCTGATGGTGGAGATGGCACAGCAATAGTGACATGTATAAAGTATTGTGAAATAAGTTGATGGGGGGGAGATGGTAGAGCAATAGTGACAGGTATAAAGTATGTTGAAATAAGCTGATGGGGGAGATGGCACAGCAATAGTGACAGGTATAAAGTATGGTGAAATAAGCTGATGGGGGGAGATGGCACAGCAATAATGACAGGTATAATGTATGGTGAAATAAGCTGATGGTGGAGATGGCACAGCAATAGTGACATGTATAAAGTATGGTGAAATAAGCTGATGGGGGGAGATGGCACAGCAATAGTGACAGGTATAAAGTATGGTGAAATATGCTGATGGGGGGGGGGGGGGATGGCACAGCAATAGTGACAGGTATAAAGTATGGTGAAATAAGCTGATGGGGGGGGGAGATGGCACAGCAATAGTGACAGGTATAAAGTATGGTGAAATAAGCAGATGGGGGCGAGATGGCACAGCAATAGTGACAGGTATAAAGTATGGTGAAATAAGCTGATGGGGGGGGGGGAGATGGCACAGCAATAGTGACAGGTATAAAGTATGGTTAAATAAGCTGATGGGGGGGAGATGGCACAGCAATAGTGACAGGTATAAAGTATTGTGAAATAAGCTGATGGGGGGGGGAGATGGCACAGCAATAGTGACAGGTATAATGTATGGTGAAATAAGCTGATGGGGGCAGATGGCACAGCAATAGTGACAGGTATAATGTATGGTGAAATAAGCTGATGGGGGGGGGAGATGGCACAGCAATAGTGACAGGTATAAAGTATGGTGAAATAAGCTGATGGGGGGGAGATGGCACAGCAATAGTGACATGTATAAAGTATGGTGAAATAAGCTGATGGGGGGAGATGGCACAGAAATAGTGACATGTATAAAGTATTGTGAAATAAGCTGATGGGGGGGGAGATGGCACAGCAATAGTGACAGGTATAAAGTATGGTGTAATAAGCTGATGGGGGGGGAGATGGCACAGAAATAGTGACAGGTATAAAGTATGGTGAAATAAGCTGATGGGGGGGAGATGGCACAGCAATAGTGACATGTATAAAGTATGGTGAAATAAGCTGATGGGGGGAGATGGCACAGAAATAGTGACATGTATAAAGTATTGTGAAATAAGCTGATGGGGGGGGGGAAGATGGCACAGCAATAGTGACAGGTATAAAGTATGGTGTAATAAGCTGATGGGGGGGAGATGGCACAGCAATAGTGACAGGTATAAAGTATGGTGAAATAAGCTGATGGGGGGAGATGGCACAGCAATAGTGACAGGTATAAAGTATGGTGAAATAAGCTGATGGGGGGGGAGATGGCACAGCAATAGTGACAGGTATAAAGTATGGTGAAATAAGCTGATGGGGGGGAAGATGGCACAGCAATAGTGACAGGTATAAAGTATGGTGAAATAAGCTGATGGGGGGAGATGGCACAGCAATAGTGACAGGTATAAAGTATGGTGAAATAAGCTGATGGGGGGGAGATGGCACAGCAATAGTGACAGGTATAAAGTATGGTGAAATAAGCTGATGGGGGGGAGATGGCACAGCAATAGTGACAGGTATAATGTATGATGAAATAAGCAGATGGGGGAGAGATGGCACAGCAATAGTGACAGGTATAAAGTATTGTGAAATAAGCAGATGGGGGGGGAGATGGCACAGCAATAGTGACAGGCAGTGTTCCCTCTAAGGCCAGGTTTGTGAGTGGCCCAGTGGTGAAACAGTTAATAAGAGAACCATGCTTTGCAGTATGCATTGTGCAGTTTTTGCTAATTGCAGGGTGTGGTTACCTAATTAACTTTTTCACTGCTGGGCCGCACACAAAACTGGCCTTAGAGGGAACACTGGTGACAGGTATAAAGTATTGTGAAATAAGTTGATGGGGGGAGATGGCACAGCAATAGTGACATGTATAAAGTATGGTGAAATAAGCTGATGGGGGACAGATGGCACAGCAATAGTGACAGGTATAAAGTATGGTGAAATAAGCTGATGGGGGGAGATGGTACAGCAATAGTGACAGGTATAAAGTATGGTGAAATAAGCTGATGGGGGGAGATGGCACAGCAATAGTGACAGGTATAATGTATGGTGAAATAAGCTGATGGGGGGGGAGATGGCACAGCAATAGTGACAGGTATAAAGTATGGTGAAATAAGCTGATGTGGGGGGGGGGAGATGGCACAGCAATAGTGACAGGTATAAAGTATGGTGAAATAAGCTGATGGGGGGGAGATGACAAAGCAATAGTGACAGGTATAAAGTATGGTGAAATAAGCTGATGGGGGAGATGGCACAGCAATAGTGACAGGTATAAAGTATGGTGAAATAAGCTGATGGGAGGGAGATGGCACAGCAATAGTGACAGGTATAAAGTATTGTGAAATAAGCTGATGGGGGGAGATGGCACAGTAATAGTGACAGGTATAAAGTATGGTGAAATAAGCTGATGGGGGAGAGATGGCACAGCAATAGTGACAGGTATAAAGTATTGTGAAATAAGCTGATGGGGGAGAGATGGCACAGCAATAGTGACAGGTATAAAGTATGGTGAAATAAGCTGATGGGGGGGGGGGTGGCACAGCAATAGTGACAGGTATAAAGTATGGTGAAATAAGCTGATGCCGTGGGAGATGGCACAGCAATAGTGACATGTATAATGTATTGTGAAATAAGCTGATGGGGGGAGATGGCACAGCAATAGTGACAGGTATAAAGTATTGTGAAATAAGCTGATGGGGGGGAGATGGCACAGCAATAGTGACAGGTATAAAGTATGGTGAAATAAGCTGATGGGGACAGATGGCACAGCAATAGTGACAGGTATAATGTATGGTGAAATAAGCTGATGGGGGGGAGATGGCACAGCAATAGTGACAGGTATAAAGTAGGGTGAAATAAGCTGATGGGGGGGGGGGGGAGATGGCACAGCAATAGTGACAGGTATAAAGTATGGTGAAATAAGCTGATGGGGGGGAGATGGCACAGCAATAGTGACAGGTATAATGTATTGTGAAATAAGCTGATGGGGGGAGATGGCACAGCAATAGTGACAGGTATAAAGTATGGTGAAATAAGCTGATGGGGGGGGAGATGACAAAGCAATAGTGACAGGTATAAAGTATGGTGAAATAAGCTGATGGGGGACAGATGGCACAGCAATAGTGACAGGTATAAAGTATTGTGAAATAAGCTGATGGGGGGAGATGGTACAGCAATAGTGACAGGTATAAAGTATGGTGAAATAAGCTGATGGTGGGGGGAGATGGCACAGCAATAGTGACAGGTATAAAGTATGGTGAAATAAGCTGATGTGGGGGGGGGAGATGGCACAGCAATAGTGACAGGTATAATGTATGGTGAAATAAGCTGATGGGGGCAGATGGCACAGCAATAGTGACAGGTATAAAGTATGGTGAAATAAGCTGATGGGGGGGAGATGGCACAGCAATAGTGACATGTATAAAGTATTGTGAAATAAGCTGATGGGGGGAGATGGCACAGAAATAGTGACATGTATAAAGTATTGTGAAATAAGCTGATGGGGGGGGGGAGATGGCACAGCAATAGTGACAGGTATAAAGTATGGTGTAATAAGCTGATGGGGGGGGAGATGGCACAGCAATAGTGACAGGTATAAAGTATGGTGAAATAAGCTGATGGGGGGAGATGGCACAGCAATAGTGACAGGTATAAAGTATGGTGAAATAAGCTGATGGGGGGGGAGATGGCACAGCAATAGTGACAGGTATAAAGTATGGTGAAATAAGCTGATGGGGGGGAAGATGGCACAGCAATAGTGACAGGTATAAAGTATGGTGAAATAAGCTGATGGGGGAGATGGCACAGCAATAGTGACAGGTATAAAGTATGGTGAAATAAGCTGATGGGGGGGGGGGGGATGGCACAGCAATAGTGACAGGTATAAAGTATTGTGAAATAAGCAGATGGGGGAGAGATGGTACAGTAATAGTGACAGGTATAAAGTATGGTGAAATAAGCTGATGGGGGACAGATGGCACAGCAATAGTGACAGGTATAAAGTATGGTGAAATAAGCTGATGGGGGACAGATGGCACAGCAATAGTGACAGGTATAATGTATGGTGAAATAAGCTGATGGGGGGGGAGATGGCACAGCAATAGTGACAGGTATAAAGTATGGTGAAATAAGCTGATGGGGGGGAAGATGGCACAGCAATAGTGACAGGTATAAAGTATGGTGAAATAAGCTGATGGGGGAGATGGCACAGCAATAGTGACAGGTATAAAGTATGGTGAAATAAGCTGATGGGGGGGGGGGGGGGATGGCACAGCAATAGTGACAGGTATAAAGTATTGTGAAATAAGCAGATGGGGGAGAGATGGTACAGTAATAGTGACAGGTATAAAGTATGGTGAAATAAGCTGATGGGGGACAGATGGCACAGCAATAGTGACAGGTATAAAGTATGGTGAAATAAGCTGATGGGGGACAGATGGCACAGCAATAGTGACAGGTATAATGTATGGTGAAATAAGCTGATGGGGGGGGAGATGGCACAGCAATAGTGACAGGTATAAAGTATGGTGAAATAAGCTGATGGGGGGGGGAGATGACAAAGCAATAGTGACAGGTATAAAGTATGGTGAAATAAGCTGATGGGGGAGATGGCACAGCAATAGTGACAGGTATAATGTATTGTGAAATAAGCTGATGGGGGGAGATGGCACAGTAATAGTGACAGGTATAAAGTATTGTGAAATAAGCTGATGGGGGAGAGATGGCACAGCAATAGTGACAGGTATAATGTATGGTGAAATAAGCTGATGGGGGGAGATGGCACAGCAATAGTGACAGGTATAATGTATTGTGAAATAAGCTGATGGGGGACAGATGGCACAGCAATAGTGACATGTATAAAGTATGGTGAAATAAGCTGATGGGGGAGATGGTACAGCAATAGTGACAGGTATAAAGTATGGTGAAATAAGCTGATGGGGGGGGGAGATGGCACAGCAATAGTGACAGGTATAAAGTATGGTGAAATAAGCTGATGTGGGGGGGGGGAAATGGCACAGCAATAGTGACAGGTATAAAGTATGGTGAAATAAGCTGATGGGGGGGGGTGGCACAGCAATAGTGACAGGTATAATGTATGGTGAAATAAGCTGATGGGGGGGAGATGGCACAGCAATAGTGACAGGTATAAAGTATGGTGAAATAAGCTGATGGGGGGGAGATGGCACAGCAATAGTGACAGGTATAAAGTATGGTGAAATAAGCTGATGGGGGGAGATGGCACAGCAATAGTGACAGGTATAAAGTATGGTGAAATAAGCTGATGGGGGGGGGAGATGGCACAGCAATAGTGACAGGTATAAAGTATGGTGAAATAAGTTGATGGGGGGGAATATGGCACAGCAATAGTGACAGGTATAATGTATGGTGAAATAAGCTGATGGGGGGGAAGATGGCACAACAATAGTGACAGGTATAAAGTATGTTGAAATAAGCTGATGGGGGAGATGGCACAGCAATAGTGACAGGTATAAAGTATGGTGAAATAAGCTGATGGGGGGGGGAAGATGGCACAGCAATAGTGACAGGTATAATGTATGGTGAAATAAGCTGATGGGGGGGGAAGATGGCACAGCAATAGTGACAGGTATAAAGTATTGTGAAATAAGCAGATGGGGGGAGATGGCACAGCAATAGTGACAGGTATAATGTATGGTGAAATAAGCTGATGGTGGAGATGGCACAGCAATAGTGACATGTATAAAGTATTGTGAAATAAGTTGATGGGGGGGAGATGGTAGAGCAATAGTGACAGGTATAAAGTATGTTGAAATAAGCTGATGGGGGAGATGGCACAGCAATAGTGACAGGTATAAAGTATGGTGAAATAAGCTGATGGGGGGAGATGGCACAGCAATAGTGACAGGTATAATGTATGGTGAAATAAGCTGATGGTGGAGATGGCACAGCAATAGTGACATGTATAAAGTATGGTGAAATAAGCTGATGGGGGGAGATGGCACAGCAATAGTGACAGGTATAAAGTATGGTGAAATATGCTGATGGGGGGGGGGGGAGATGGCACAGCAATAGTGACAGGTATAAAGTATGGTGAAATAAGCTGATGGGGGGGGGAGATGGCACAGCAATAGTGACAGGTATAAAGTATGGTGAAATAAGCAGATGGGGGCGAGATGGCACAGCAATAGTGACAGGTATAAAGTATGGTGAAATAAGCTGATGGGGGGGGGGGGAGATGGCACAGCAATAGTGACAGGTATAAAGTATGGTTAAATAAGCTGATGGGGGGGAGATGGCACAGCAATAGTGACAGGTATAAAGTATTGTGAAATAAGCTGATGGGGGGGGAGATGGCACAGCAATAGTGACAGGTATAATGTATGGTGAAATAAGCTGATGGGGGCAGATGGCACAGCAATAGTGACAGGTATAATGTATGGTGAAATAAGCTGATGGGGGGGGAGATGGCACAGCAATAGTGACAGGTATAAGTATGGTGAAATAAGCTGATGGGGGGGAGATGGCACAGCAATAGTGACATGTATAAAGTATGGTGAAATAAGCTGATGGGGGGAGATGGCACAGAAATAGTGACATGTATAAAGTATTGTGAAATAAGCTGATGGGGGGGGAGATGGCACAGCAATAGTGACAGGTATAAAGTATGGTGTAATAAGCTGATGGGGGGGGAGATGGCACAGAAATAGTGACAGGTATAAAGTATGGTGAAATAAGCTGATGGGGGGAGATGGCACAGCAATAGTGACATGTATAAAGTATGGTGAAATAAGCTGATGGGGGGAGATGGCACAGAAATAGTGACATGTATAAAGTATTGTGAAATAAGCTGATGGGGGGGGGGGGAGATGGCACAGCAATAGTGACAGGTATAAAGTATGGTGTAATAAGCTGATGGGGGGGAGATGGCACAGCAATAGTGACAGGTATAAAGTATGGTGAAATAAGCTGATGGGGGGAGATGGCACAGCAATAGTGACAGGTATAAAGTATGGTGAAATAAGCTGATGGGGGGGGAGATGGCACAGCAATAGTGACAGGTATAAAGTATGGTGAAATAAGCTGATGGGGGGGAAGATGGCACAGCAATAGTGACAGGTATAAAGTATGGTGAAATAAGCTGATGGGGGGAGATGGCACAGCAATAGTGACAGGTATAAAGTATGGTGAAATAAGCTGATGGGGGGGGAGATGGCACAGCAATAGTGACAGGTATAAAGTATGGTGAAATAAGCTGATGGGGGGGAGATGGCACAGCAATAGTGACAGGTATAATGTATGATGAAATAAGCAGATGGGGGAGAGATGGCACAGCAATAGTGACAGGTATAAAGTATTGTGAAATAAGCAGATGGGGGGGGAGATGGCACAGCAATAGTGACAGGCAGTGTTCCCTCTAAGGCCAGGTTTGTGAGTGGCCCAGTGGTGAAACAGTTAATAAGAGAACCATGCTTTGCAGTATGCATTGTGCAGTTTTTGCTAATTGCAGGGTGTGGTTACCTAATTAACTTTTTCACTGCTGGGCCGCACACAAAACTGGCCTTAGAGGGAACACTGGTGACAGGTATAAAGTATTGTGAAATAAGTTGATGGGGGGAGATGGCACAGCAATAGTGACAGGTATAAAGTATGGTGAAATAAGCTGATGGGGACAGATGGCACAGCAATAGTGACAGGTATAAAGTATGGTGAAATAAGCTGATGGGGGGAGATGGTACAGCAATAGTGACAGGTATAAAGTATGGTGAAATAAGCTGATGGGGGGAGATGGCACAGCAATAGTGACAGGTATAATGTATGGTGAAATAAGCTGATGGGGGGGGAGATGGCACAGCAATAGTGACAGGTATAAAGTATGGTGAAATAAGCTGATGGGGGGGGGAGATGACAAAGCAATAGTGACAGGTATAAAGTATGGTGAAATAAGCTGATGGGGGAGATGGCACAGCAATAGTGACAGGTATAAAGTATGGTGAAATAAGCTGATGGGAGGGAGATGGCACAGCAATAGTGACAGGTATAAAGTATTGTGAAATAAGCTGATGGGGGGAGATGGCACAGTAATAGTGACAGGTATAAAGTATGGTGAAATAAGCTGATGGGGGAGAGATGGCACAGCAATAGTGACAGGTATAAAGTATTGTGAAATAAGCTGATGGGGGAGAGATGGCACAGCAATAGTGACAGGTATAAAGTATGGTGAAATAAGCTGATGGGGGGGGGGTGGCACAGCAATAGTGACAGGTATAAAGTATGGTGAAATAAGCTGATGGCGTGGGAGATGGCACAGCAATAGTGACATGTATAATGTATTGTGAAATAAGCTGATGGGGGGAGATGGCACAGCAATAGTGACAGGTATAAAGTATTGTGAAATAAGCTGATGGGGGGAGATGGCACAGTAATAGTGACAGGTATAAAGTATTGTGAAATAAGCTGATGGGGGGGAGATGGCACAGCAATAGTGACAGGTATAAAGTATGGTGAAATAAGCTGATGGGGACAGATGGCACAGCAATAGTGACAGGTATAATGTATGGTGAAATAAGCTGATGGGGGGGAGATGGCACAGCAATAGTGACAGGTATAAAGTAGGGTGAAATAAGCTGATGGGGGGGGGGGGGGGAGATGGCACAGCAATAGTGACAGGTATAAAGTATGGTGAAATAAGCTGATGGGGGGGGGAGATGACAAAGCAATAGTGACAGGTATAAAGTATGGTGAAATAAGCTGATGGGGGAGATGGCACAGCAATAGTGACAGGTATAAAGTATGGTGAAATAAGCTGATGGGGGGAGATGGCACAGCAATAGTGACAGGTATAATGTATTGTGAAATAAGCTGATGGGGGGAGATGGCACAGCAATAGTGACAGGTATAAAGTATTGTGAAATAAGCTGATGGGGGGGGAGATGACAAAGCAATAGTGACAGGTATAAAGTATGGTGAAATAAGCTGATGGGGGACAGATGGCACAGCAATAGTGACATGTATAAAGTATGGTGAAATAAGCTGATGGGGGGAGATGGTACAGCAATAGTGACAGGTATAAAGTATGGTGAAATAAGCTGATGGGGGGGGGGAGATGGCACAGCAATAGTGACAGGTATAAAGTATGGTGAAATAAGCTGATGTGGGGGGGGGGGAAATGGCACAGCAATAGTGACAGGTATAATGTATGGTGAAATAAGCTGATGGGGGCAGATGGCACAGCAATAGTGACAGGTATAAAGTATGGTGAAATAAGCTGATGGGGGGGGAGATGGCACAGCAATAGTGACATGTATAAAGTATGGTGAAATAAGCTGATGGGGGGAGATGGACACAGAAATAGTGACATGTATAAAGTATTGTGAAATAAGCTGATGGGGGGGGGGAGATGGCACAGCAATAGTGACAGGTATAAAGTATGGTGAAATAAGCTGATGGGGGGGAGATGGCACAGCAATAGTGACATGTATAAAGTATGGTGAAATAAGCTGATGGGGGGAGATGGCACAGAAATAGTGACATGTATAAAGTATTGTGAAATAAGCTGATGGGGGGGGGAGATGGCACAGCAATAGTGACAGGTATAAAGTATGGTGAAATAAGCTGATGGGGGGGAAGATGGCACAGCAATAGTGACAGGTATAAAGTATGGTGAAATAAGCTGATGGGGAGATGGCACAGCAATAGTGACAGGTATAAAGTATGGTGAAATAAGCTGATGGGGGGGGGGGATGGCACAGCAATAGTGACAGGTATAAAGTATGGTGAAATAAGCTGATGGGGGAGATGGCACAGCAATAGTGACAGGTATAAAGTATTGTGAAATAAGCTGATGGGGGAGATGGCACAGCAATAGTGACAGGTATAAAGTATGGTGAAATAAGCTGATGGGGGGAGATGGCACAGCAATAGTGACAGGTATAAAGTATGGTGAAATAAGCTGATGGGGGGGGGAGATGGCACAGCAATAGTGACAGGTATAAAGTATGGTGAAATAAGCTGATGGGGGGGAGATGGTACAGCAATAGTGACAGGTATAATGTATGGTGAAATAAGCTGATGGGGGGGGAGATGGCACAGCAATAGTGACAGGTATAATGTATGATGAAATAAGCAGATGGGGGAGAGATGGCACAGCAATAGTGACAGGTATAAAGTATTGTGAAATAAGCAGATGGGGGGGGGAGATGGCACAGCAATAGTGACAGGCAGTGTTCCCTCTAAGGCCAGGTTTGTGAGTGGCCCAGTGGTGAAACAGTTAATAAGAGAACCATGCTTTGCAGTATGCATTGTGCAGTTTTTGCTAATTGCAGGGTGTGGTTACCTAATTAACTTTTTCACTGCTGGGCCGCACACAAAACTGGCCTTAGAGGGAACACTGGTGACAGGTATAAAGTATTGTGAAATAAGTTGATGGGGGGAGATGGCACAGCAATAGTGACAGGTATAAAGTATGGTGAAATAAGCAGATGGGGGAGAGATGGCACAGCAATAGTGACAGGTATAAAGTATGGTGAAATAAGCTGATGGGGGGGGGGGGGGAGATGGCACAGCAATAGTGACAGGTATAAATTATGGTGAAATAAGCTGATGGGGGGGGGGGGGAGATGGCACAGCAATAGTGACAGGTATAAAGTATGGTGAAATAAGCTGATGGGGGGGGGAGATGGCACAGCAATAGTGACAGGTATACAGTATGGTGAAATAAGCTGATGGGGGGGGGGATGGCACAGCAATAGTGACAGGTATAAAGTATGGTGAAATAAGCTGATGGGGGGGGGAGATGGCACAGCAATAGTGACAGGTATAAAGTATTGTGAAATAAGCTGATGGGGGGGGGAGATGGCACAGCAATAGTGACAGGTATAATGTATGGTGAAATAAGCTGATGGGGGCAGATGGCACAGCAATAGTGACAGGTATAATGTATGGTGAAATAAGCTGATGGGGGGGGAGATGGCACAGCAATAGTGACAGGTATAAAGTATGGTGAAATAAGCTGATGGGGGGGAGATGGCACAGCAATAGTGACATGTATAAAGTATGGTGAAATAAGCTGATGGGGGGAGATGGCACAGAAATAGTGACATGTATAAAGTATTGTGAAATAAGCTGATGGGGGGGGAGATGGCACAGCAATAGTGACAGGTATAAAGTATGGTGTAATAAGCTGATGGGGGGGGAGATGGCACAGCAATAGTGACAGGTATAAAGTATGGTGAAATAAGCTGATGGGGGGAGATGGCACAGAAATAGTGACAGGTATAATGTATGGTGAAATAAGCTGATGGGGGGGGAGATGGCACAGCAATAGTGACAGGTATAAAGTATTGTGAAATAAGCTGATGGGGGGAGATGGCACAGCAATAGTGACAGGTATAAAGTATGGTGAAATAAGCTGATGGGGGGGAAGATGGCACAGCAATAGTGACAGGTATAATGTATGGTGAAATAAGCTGATGGGGGAGATGGCACAGCAATAGTGACAGGTATAATGTATGGTGAAATAAGCTGATGGGGGGGAAGATGGCACAGCAATAGTGACAGGTATAATGTATGGTGAAATAAGCTGATGGGGGGGAAGATGGCACAGCAATAGTGACAGGTATAAAGTATGGTGAAATAAGCTGATGGGGGGAGATGGCACAGCAATAGTGACAGGTATAATGTATGGTGAAATAAGCTGATGGGGGAGATGGCACAGCAATAGTGACAGGTATAATGTATGGTGAAATAAGCTGATGGGGGGGAAGATGGCACAGCAATAGTGACAGGTATAATGTATGGTGAAATAAGCTGATGGGGGGGAGAGATGGCACAGCAATAGTGACAGGTATAAAGTATTGTGAAATAAGCAGATGGGGGAGAGATGGCACAGCAATAGTGACAGGTATAAAGTATGGTGAAATAAGCTGATGGGGGGGAAGATGGCACAGCAATAGTGACAGGTATAATGTATGGTGAAATAAGCTGATGGGGGAGATGGCACAGCAATAGTGACAGGTATAATGTATGGTGAAATAAGCTGATGGGGGGGAGATGGCACAGCAATAGTGACAGGTATAAAGTATGGTGAAATAAGTTGATGGGGGAGATGGCACAGCAATAGTGACAGGTATAATGTATGGTGAAATAAGCTGATGGGGGGGGAGATGGCACAGCAATAGTGACAGGTATAATGTATGGTGAAATAAGCTGATGGGGGGGAAGATGGCACAGCAATAGTGACAGGTATAATGTATGGTGAAATAAGCTGATGGGGGGGAAGATGGCACAGCAATAGTGACAGGTATAAAGTATGGTGAAATAAGCTGATGGGGGGAGATGGCACAGCAATAGTGACAGGTATAATGTATGGTGAAATAAGCTGATGGGGGGGAAGATGGCACAGCAATAGTGACAGGTATAATGTATGGTGAAATAAGCTGATGGGGGAGATGGCACAGCAATAGTGACAGGTATAATGTATGGTGAAATAAGCTGATGGGGGGGAGATGGCACAGCAATAGTGACAGGTATAAAGTATGGTGAAATAAGCTGATGGGGGAGATGGCACAGCAATAGTGACAGGTATAAAGTATGGTGAAATAAAATTGAAATTACCGTCAGTAAGAGAATTATTTTACAGTTTGTACCTGCTACATATATATAAGCAATTTTAGTAGCATGTATATAATCGTATGCTGCATTAATTAGGTTTTATTTAGTAGCATGTATAGAATCGTACGCTGCATTAATTAGGTTTTATTTAGTAGCATGTATAGAATCGTACGCTGCATTAATTAGGTTTTATTTAGTAGCATGTATAGAATCTTACGCTGCATTAATTAGGTTTTATTTAGTAGCATGTATAGAATCGTACGCTGCATTAATTAGGTTTTATTTAGTAGCATGTATAGAATCGTATGCTGCATTAATTAGGTTTTATTTAGTAGCATGTATAGAATCGTACGCTGCATTAATTAGGTTTTATTTAGTAGCATGTATAGAATCTTACGCTGCATTAATTAGGTTTTATTTAGTAGCATGTATAGAATCTTACGCTGCATTAATTAGGTTTTATTTAGTAGCATGTATAGAATCTTATGCTGCATTAATTAGGTTTTATTTAGTAGCATGTATAGAATCTTATGCTGCATTAATTAGGTTTAATAAATATTTTTCTGTATTGCTGAGAATTTGGGCTCTCCGTGATTACATGCACACCAGTACCTTTTTCACTTTTTGTCCTATAAATAATGTGCCGGATTAGTCCATCTAGACATTTTCTTTAATTTTTCAATAATTTATTTGAGGACTAAGGTGAGCTCACAGTAAGATCAGGAATCCTTTTGCTTGAGGACATTTATAACCTTTTGAGCTGCTATAATTTTTCAAATACAATACAATATATATATATATATATATATATATATATATATATATATATATATATATATATATATATATATATATATATATATATATATATATATATATATATATATATATATATATATATATATATATATATATATATATATATATATATATATATATATATATATATATATATATATATATATATATATATCTCCCACAAAGCAAATGCACTCTCAGGACTTTTAGCAAGAAAATTCACAAATTTATTGGAACGTTTTCGGGGAGAATGCATGATGCTGATGAAGGGGAAGTTCTCCCCGAAAATGTTCCAATAAATTTGTGAATTTTCTTGCTAAAAGTCCTGAGAGAGTGTATTTGCTTTGTGGGATGTTTACTATATATTTAAGCACCCAGGCGGATGACCCTTGGAGGGCAACACTGTAGTTTGGACATAGTAATGGAAGGTGTCTATATTCCCTCAAAAGTGCTGCAGTGTGGGGTATGGTCTGACAACCCCAGGGAGAATTGTTATGTTTGTTTACCACATAGAGAAAATATGTGATTTATTTCTGGGTCCCTGGGGTGGAGCATTTGGAGAGTAGGGTGGGCCTGTGCTCCACCCCGCAGTTTGCAGGTAGCACATTATGTCAAAAAGTCCAGTCCAGGAATTCTGTCTGACTCAGCTAGCTACTCACCTGCATGTGGTAATTGACAGCAGGTGCTAATAAAATCCCCAGTCAGGGGTTGAGAGGTAGATTTGCCAGCAGTAAAGGGAAACTGCAAACACTCTCCTGAGAGACTGAGAGGAATTATCTCTAAAGGACAACGTTTGAAAGGTCTGTGAAATATTACTTTTGTGAAAAGCTACGTAGTGCAGACAGTTGTACTTGTTAGTAAGTGCTCAGTAGAGCAAGCCTCTTTTGTTTTGTTTATGTTTATTTTGCCTGCTTTTGCCAGACCTGATAATAAACAGACTGTATTTTATAAAGCTACAACCTTGTGTGGTGTTTCCAGCTTTGAGGACTGTGTGTTTCAAAGATCCCAGGTCACATATGGTGGAGAATGCGGGCAATACACTGATAGTCTGTTAAGGAAACAATACCACACTTAAAATGGAGGAAGTTGTAAAGGCTTTACTACAGGCTACGGCCTCACAGCAACAGGCCACTGCCACACAGCAGCAAGCTACTGCCAGCCAGCAAGAAAATATTGCAGTACTACAACAACTGGTATTAACACAAAGAGAGGAACAGCAGAATATCACACGTACCATGCAGCAGGAGATTCGAGGCCTATCTGAAAGACTGGGCAGTTGTGCTGCAGAAATTCCACACAGTTCTAAGACTCTGAGAGTGAGTAACTATTTACAAAAGATGGTGGCTACAGATGTGGAGGCTTACCTGATGGCTTTTGAAAGGACAGCCGAAAGAGAAGGGTGGCCTGCGTCTGAATGGGCAAGCCTCCTTGCGACATTTCTGAGTGGAGAACCTCAGAAGGCATATTATGATTTGGAGCCTGAGCAGGCCAGTGACTATAAAAAGCTAAAAATAGAAATCTTGGCCCGCCTGGGAGTAACAACAGCAGTGAGGGCCCAGCGATTTCACTCCTGGACTTACAGTCAAGACAAAGCCGTGCGGTCACAGATGTTTGACTTGATACATCTTGCCAAGAAATGGCTACAGGCAGAGGTCAACTCAGCTAGTCACACTATGGAACAGCTCGTGATGGACCGGTTCCTGCAAGGATTGCCTATTTCCCTGCGGCGGTGGGTCAGCCAGAGTGAACCTAAAACTGCCGACGGTCTAGTTGCTCTGGTGGAACGCTATTTGACTGCCGGAGAGTTTCTACAAATCCCCAACCAGGAAAGACCTAGAACCCCGAAGATCCAGAGTCCCAGTAAATTGGGTAAGACTGTTCCGGGGAAAAGGGGGTATCGGGAGAAGCAGATGGGTTTTCACAACCCGAGGGACATTACAGCAAGGAACAAGAGTTTTGTGAGGCAGGAAGGGTCCACAATAGCCTCAAAGATGTTGTCTAATGCTAATATTAAATGTTTTCAATGTAAAGAGTATGGACATTTTGCAAAGGACTGCCCTGAGAATGATGTTGCTATGGAATGTAATGTTGGCAATATGAGAGACAATTATTCATTGTCCTCTGGCTCAGTATATGTAATTACCAAAAATGATTGTTTAAATGGCCACCCTTAGTGCACTGTAAGGGTGGAGGGAAATGAAATTAAAGCTTTGCTGGACTCTGGTAGCATGGTTACGCTCATAGACAGGGCTCTGTTGAGAAATACTCCTATTGATAATTACCAGAACCTAGATATTGCTTGTGTCCATGGGGACATACACAAGTATCCAACTGCTAAAGTACTTTTTGAATTGAAACACAAAATGGCCCTATAAATCATAGAGTTGGTTTAGTGGATAAATTAGTCCATGAAATGATAATAGGCAGAGATTTTCTCCATTTTTTGAATCTATGGGATGCTGCTGAGGAAAATTCACCGGATTCAGTAGAGGGCGCTGTTTGTGACTTTCCCTTTTCTGATTTATTGGGGGATGACTTAGACAAAATAACCAGAAGGAAACACTCAACCCCTATGGAAACCCTAGTTGGAGGTAATACTGAACAGAATAATACAGGTCAATCTAATATATCTGAACCTGATGTAAAAATAACTGACCTAGAGGTTAGCCCAAGTAACTTTAGGGCTGCACAATGGGAGGATTCAACTTTAGCTGTGGCTAGAAACTATATTTCCATACGAAATGGCACCCCCATTAACACTGATAAAGCACTCACCTATCCATACTTTGAAGTGGAAAATGATTTATTGTACAGAGTTGGGAAAAAGGAGTCTGTCAAACAGCTGTTAGTACCCCAGGCATATCGACACACTGTATTAAACCTGGCACATAGCCACATACTTGGGGGCCACTTGGGGATTGAAAAAATCAGAGAGAGAATTCTTAGGAGGTTTTATTGGCCAGGTGTAATGGCATCTATCACAAATTATTGTTCTTCTTGTCCTGAATGCCAATTAACTGCCCCTCTTACAGCATACCGTAGCCCCTTGGTGCCCTTACCCATAATTGAGGTCCCATTTGAACGCATTGGTATGGATTTTGTGGGTCCTCTTGTAAAGTCTGCAAGGGGACACCAGTATATATTGGTAATAGTAGACTATGCTACACGTTACCCTGAGGCATTATCCATGCGTACTACTTCAGCAAAAGCAATTGCTAAGGAGTTAATGTTAATGTTCAGCCATGTTGGGATTCCCAAAGAAATATTAACAGACCAAGGCACTCCATTTATGTTGAGAATTACAAAGGAGTTGTGTAATCTTCTTCATATAAAGCATCTGAAAACATCCGTATATCACCAACAAACTGATTGTCTGGTAGAACGATTTAATAAAACACTAAAGGCTATGCTCAAAAAAGTAATTAATAAAGATGGGAAAAACTGGGATTTCCTTTTGCCTTATTTAATGTTTTCCATCCGAGAGGTCCCTCAAGCTTCTACTGGGTTTTCGCCCTTTGAACTTCTGTATGGAAGACACCCCAGAGGGTTGCTAGACATAGCTAAGGAGACTTGGGAACAGGAGTCAACCCCTCACAAAAGTGTGATTGAACATATAACTCAGATGCAGGATCGGATGACAGTCATTATTAGTTAGAGAACACATGGAAAATGCCCAACAGCACCAGCAGAACAGCTATAATAGAAATGCCAGGGTTCGTGTGTTTAACCCAAGAGACAGAGTACTAGTCCTGGTTCCCACTGTAGAGAACAAATTTTTGGCAACATGGTATGGGCCATATGAAGTCATTGACAGAGTGGGGGAAGTAAATTACAAAGTAAGACAGCCTAGGAGGCGAAAGGAAGTACAGATTTACCATGTGAATTTACTTAAACCGTGGAAAGAAAGAGAAACACTTGTGGCTATAAAAACAGCAGACCTCCCTACAATGGAGGAGAATGAACCCGTAGTCAATATCTCAGAAACCCTGACTATCCACCAGAAGAGGGAGGTAAAAGACTTCATCAGATTAAATAACAGAATTTATGTTTACCTGATAAATTACTTTCTCCAACGGTGTGTCCGGTCCACGGCGTCATCCTTACTTGTGGGATATTCTCTTCCCCAACAGGAAATGGCAAAGAGCCCAGCAAAGCTGGTCACATGATCCCTCCTAGGCTCCGCCTACCCCAGTCATTCGACCGACGTTAAGGAGGAATATTTGCATAGAAGAAACCATATGATACCGTGGTGACTGTAGTTAAAGAAAATAAATTATCAGACCTGATTAAAAAACCAGGGCGGGCCGTGGACCGGACACACCGTTGGAGAAAGTAATTTATCAGTTAAACATAAATTCTGTTTTCTCCAACATCGGTGTGTCCGGTCCACGGCGTCATCCTTACTTGTGGGAACCAATACCAAAGCTTTAGGACACGGATGAAGGGAGGGAGCAAATCAGGTCACCTAAATGGAAGGCACCACGGCTTGCAAAACCTTTCTCCCAAAAATAGCCTCAGAAGAAGCAAAAGTATCAAACTTGTAAAATTTGGTAAAAGTGTGCAGTGAAGACCAAGTCGCTGCCCTACATATCTGATCAACAGAAGCCTCGTTCTTGAAGGCCCATGTGGAAGCCACAGCCCTAGTGGAATGAGCTGTGATTCTTTCAGGAGGCTGCCGTCCGGCAGTCACATAAGCCAATCTGATGATGCTTTTAATCCAAAAAGAGAGAGAGGTAGAAGTTGCTTTTTGACCTCTCCTTTTACCAGAATAAACAACAAACAAGGAAGATGTTTGTCTAAAATCCTTTGTAGCATCTAAATAGAATTTTAGAGCGCGAACAACATCCAAATTGTGCAACAAACGTTCCTTCTTCGAAACTGGTTTCGGACACAAAGAAGGCACGACTATCTCCTGGTTAATGTTTTTGTTAGAAACAACTTTTGGAAGAAAACCAGGTTTAGTACGTAAAACCACCTTATCTGCATGGAACACCAGATAAGGAGGAGAACACTGCAGAGCGGATAATTCTGAAACTCTTCTAGCAGAAGAAATTGCAACCAAAAACAAAACTTTCCAAGATAATAACTTAATATCAACGGAATGTAAGGGTTCAAACGGAACCCCCTGAAGAACTGAAAGAACTAAGTTGAGACTCCAAGGAGGAGTCAAAGGTTTGTAAACAGGCTTGATTCTAACCAGAGCCTGAACAAAGGCTTGAACATCTGGCACAGCTGCCAGCTTTTTGTGAAGTAACACAGACAAGGCAGAAATCTGTCCCTTCAAGGAACTTGCAGATAATCCTTTCTCCAATCCTTCTTGAAGAAAGGATAGAATCTTAGGAATCTTTACCTTGTCCCAAGGGAATCCTTTAGATTCACACCAACAGATATATTTTTTCCATATTTTGTGGTAAATTTTTCTAGTTACAGGCTTTCTGGCCTGAACAAGAGTATCAATAACAGAATCTGAGAACCCTCGTTTTGATAAGATCAAGCGTTCAATCTCCAAGCAGTCAGCTGGAGTGAGACCAGATTCGGATGTTCGAACGGACCTTGAACAAGAAGGTCTCGTCTCAAAGGTAGCTTCCATGGTGGAGCCGATGACATATTCACCAGATCTGCATACCAAGTCCTGCGTGGCCACGCAGGAGCTATCAAGATCACCGACGCCCTCTCCTGATTGATCCTGGCTACCAGCCTGGGGATGAGAGGAAACGGCGGGAATACATAAGCTAGTTTGAAGGTCCAAGGTGCTACTAGTGCATCTACTAGAGTCGCCTTGGGATCCCTGGATCTGGACCCGTAGCAAGGAACCTTGAAGTTCTGACGAGAGGCCATCAGATCCATGTCTGGAATGCCCCACAGTTGAGTAATTTGGGCAAAGATTTCCGGATGGAGTTCCCACTCCCCCGGATGTAATGTCTGACGACTCAGAAAATCCGCTTCCCAATTTTCCACTCCTGGGATGTGGATTGCAGACAGGTGGCAGGAGTGAGTCTCCGCCCATTGAATGATTTTGGTCACTTCTTCCATCGCCAGGGAACTCCTTGTTCCCCCCTGATGGTTGATGTACGCAACAGTCGTCATGTTGTCTGATTGAAACCGTATGAACTTGGCCTTTGCTAGCTGAGGCCAAGCCTTGAGAGCATTGAATATCGCTCTCAGTTCCAGAATATTTATCGGTAGAAGAGATTCTTCCCGAGACCAAAGACCCTGAGCTTTCAGGGGTCCCCAGACCGCGCCCCAGCCCATCAGACTGGCGTCGGTCGTGACAATGACCCACTCTGGTCTGCGGAAGGTCATCCCTTGTGACAGGTTGTCCAGGGACAGCCACCAACGGAGTGAGTCTCTGGTCCTCTGATTTACTTGTATCTTCGGAGACAAGTCTGTATAGTCCCCATTCCACTGACTGAGCATGCACAGTTGTAATGGTCTTAGATGAATGCGCGCAAAAGGAACTATGTCCATTGCCGCTACCATCAAACCTATTACTTCCATGCACTGCGCTATGGAAGGAAGAGGAACGGAATGAAGTGTTTGACAAGAGTTTAGAAGTTTTGTTTTTCTGGCCTCTGTCAGAAAAATCCTCATTTCTAAGGAGTCTATTATTGTTCCCAAGAAGGGAACCCTTGTCGACGGAGATAGAGAACTCTTTTCCACGTTCACTTTCCATCCGTGAGATCTGAGAAAGGCCAGGACTATGTCCGTGTGAGCCTTTGCTTGAGGAAGGGACGACGCTTGAATCAGAATGTCGTCCAAGTAAGGAACTACAGCAATGCCCCTTGGTCTTAGTACCGCTAGAAGGGACCCTAGTACCTTTGTGAAAATCCTTGGAGCAGTGGCTAATCCGAAAGGAAGCGCCACGAACTGGTAATGCTTGTCCAGGAATGCGAACCTTAGGAACCGATGATGTTCCTTGTGGATAGGAATATGTAGATACGCATCCTTTAAATCCACCGTGGTCATGAATTGACCTTCCTGGATGGAAGGAAGAATTGTTCGAATGGTTTCCATCTTGAACGATGGAACCTTGAGAAACTTGTTTAAGATCTTGAGATCTAAGATTGGTCTGAACGTTCCCTCTTTTTTGGGAACTATGAACAGATTGGAGTAGAACCCCATCCCTTGTTCTCCTAATGGAACAGGATGAATCACTCCCATTATTAACAGGTCTTCTACACAATGTAAGAATGCCTGTCTCTTTATGTGGTCTGAAGACAATTGAGACCTGTGGAACCTCCCCCTTGGGGGAAGCCCCTTGAATTCCAGAAGATAACCTTGGGAGACTATTTCTAGTGCCCAAGGATCCAGAACATCTCTTGCCCAAGCCTGAGCGAAGAGAGAGAGTCTGCCCCCCACCAGATCCGGTCCCGGATCGGGGGCCAACATTTCATGCTGTCTTGGTAGCAGTGGCAGGTTTCTTGGCCTGCTTTCCCTTGTTCCAGCCTTGCATTGGTCTCCAGGCTGGCTTGGCTTGAGAAGTATTACCCTCTTGCTTAGAGGACGTAGCACTTGGGGCTGGTCCGTTTCTACGAAAGGGACGAAAATTAGGTTTATTTTTGGCCTTGAAAGACCTATCCTGAGGAAGGGCGTGGCCCTTACCCCCAGTGATATCAGAGATAATCTCTTTCAAGTCAGGGCCAAACAGCGTTTTTCCCCTTGAAAGGAATGTTAAGTAGTTTGTTCTTGGAAGACGCATCCGCTGACCAAGATTTCAACCAAAGCGCTCTGCGCGCCACAATAGCAAACCCAGAATTTTTCGCCGCTAACCTAGCCAATTGCAAAGTGGCGTCTAGGGTGAAAGAATTAGCCAATTTGAGAGCACGGATTCTGTCCATAATCTCCTCATAAGGAGGAGAATCACTATCGATCGCCTTTACTAGCTCATCGAACCAGAAACACGCGGCTGTAGTGACAGGGACAATGCATGAAATTGGTTGTAGAAGGTAACCTTGCTGAACAAACATCTTTTTAAGCAAACCTTCTAATTTTTTATCCATAGGATCTTTGAAAGCACAACTATCTTCTATGGGTATAGTGGTGCGTTTGTTTAAAGTAGAAACCGCTCCCTCGACCTTGGGGACTGTCTGCCATAAGTCCTTTCTGGGGTCGACCATAGGAAACAATTTTTTAAATATGGGGGGAGGGACGAAAGGTATACCGGGCCTTTCCCATTCTTTATTTACAATGTCCGCCACCCGCTTGGGTATAGGAAAAGCTTCTGGGAGCCCCGGGACCTCTAGGAACTTGTCCATTTTACATAGTTTCTCTGGGATGATCAAATTCTCACAATCATCCAGAGTGGATAATACCTCCTTAAGCAGAGCGCGGAGATGTTCCAACTTAAATTTAAATGTAATCACATCGGGTTCAGCTTGTTGAGAAATTTTCCCTGAATCTGAAATTTCTCCCTCAGACAAAACCTCCCTGGCCCCCTCAGACTGGTGTAGGGGCATTTCAGAACCATTATCATCAGCGTCCTCATGCTCTTCAGTATCTAAAACAGAGCAGTCGCGCTTACGCTGATAAGTGGGCATTTTGGCTAAAATGTTTTTGATAGAATTATCCATTACAGCCGTTAATTGTTGCATAGTAAGGAGTATTGGCGCGCTAGATGTACTAGGGGCCTCCTGAGTGGGCAAGACTGGTGTAGACGAAGGAGGGAATGATGCAGTACCATGCTTACTCCCCTCACTTGAGGAATCATCTTGGGCATCATTTTCAGTGTCACATAAATCACATCTATTTAAATGAGAAGGAACCTTGGCTTCCCCACATTCAGAACACAGTCTATCTGGTAGTTCAGACATGTTAAACAGGCATAAACTTGATAACAAAGTACAAAAAAACGTTTTAAAATAAAACCGTTACTGTCCCTTTAAATTTTAAACTGAACACACTTTATTACTGCAATTGCGAAAAAGTATGAAGGAATTGTTCAAAATTCACCAAAATTTCACCACAGTGTCTTAAAGCCTTAAAAATATTGCACACCAAATTTGGAAGCTTTAACCCTTAAAATAACGGAACCGGAGCCGTTTTTATCTTTAACCCCTTTACAGTCCCTGGTATCTGCTTTGCTGAGACCCAACCAAGCCCAAAGGGGAATACGATACCAAATGACGCCTTCAGAAAGTCTTTTCTATGTATCAGAGCTCCTCACACATGCGACTGCATGTCATTCTTCTCAAAAACAAGTGCGCAATACCGGCGCGAAAATGAGGCTCTGCCTATGATTAGGGAAAGCCCCTAGAGAATAAGGTGTCTAAAACAGTGCCTGCCGATATTATTTTACAAAAATACCCAGATTAAATGATTCCTCAAGGCTAAATATGTGTATATATGAATCGATTTAGCCCAGAAAATGTCTACAGTCTTAATAAGCCCTTGTGAAGCCCTTATTTACTGTCTGAATAAAAATGGCTTACCGGATCCCATAGGGAAAATGACAGCTTCCAGCATTACATCGTCTTGTTAGAATGTGTCATACCTCAAGCAGCAAAAGACTGCTCACTGTTCCCCCAACTGAAGTTAATTCCTCTCAACAGTCCTGTGTGGAACAGCCATGGATTTTAGTAACGGTTGCTAAAATCATTTTCCTCTTACAAACAGAAATCTTCATCTCTTTTCTGTTTCAGAGTAAATAGTACATACCAGCACTATTTTAAAATAACAAACTCTTGATTGAATAATAAAAACTACAGTTAAACACTAAAAAACTCTAAGCCATCTCCGTGGAGATGTTGCCTGTACAGCGGCAAAGAGAATGACTGGGGTAGGCGGAGCCTAGGAGGGATCATGTGACCAGCTTTGCTGGGCTCTTTGCCATTTCCTGTTGGGGAAGAGAATATCCCACAAGTAAGGATGACGCCGTGGACCGGACACACCTATGTTGGAGAAAAAGATGTTTTCTCCTCAGTCCCAGGAAGAACTACGATAATAGAGCATGACATTGTCACTGAACCGGGAAAAAGGATAAATCTAAAGCCATATAGAATACCTGAAGCCCGGGGGGAAGCAGTCAAATTGGAAGTAAAGAAAATGCTGGACCTTGGGGTAATTGAAGAATCCCAAAGTGACTGGAGTAGCCCAATTGTGCTTGTACCAAAGCCTGATGGCACAATCAGGTTTTGTAATGATTACCGGAAGCTGAATGCAATATCCAAGTTTGATGCATACCCCACTTCAAGGGTTGATGAACTTGTGGAGAGACTCGGAAGAGAGCAAGGTACCTTACCACATTGGATTTGACCAAGGGTTATTGGCAAGTGCTGCTTACAGGACGGGCAAAGGAAAAGACAGCCTTCTCTACTCCAGATGGGCTCTTCCAATACAAGGTGTTACCTTTTGGCCTACATGGTGCTCCAGCAACATTTCAAAGAATGATGGACCGGATCTTAAGGCCACCCACATGCTCATTATGCCGCAGCTTACTTAGATGACGTGGTCATACAAAGATTGGGAGTCACTTGCCAAAAGTGCAAGCTGTCCTTAATTCCATAAGAAATGCAGTTCTGACAGCAAATCCGAGTAAATGTACCATTGGCTTGGAGGAGGCCAAGTATCTTGGCTATTCCATTGGAAGAGGAATAGTGAAGCCACAACTTGCTAAAGTTGAAGCCATAAGGAATTGGTCACGACCTATGACGAAGAAACAGGTCAGAACATTTATTGGGCTTCTTGGCTACTACAGAAGGTTTATCTCCAAATTTGCTACTATAGCGGGTCCTTTAACTGACCTCACTAAAGCAAAAGCTCCAGTAATAGTGAAATGGTCCTCTGAAGCTGAACAGGCATTTCAAAATCTCAAGGAAGCTATCTGTAGACAACCAGTGTTAGTCACCCCTGATTTCTCAAAGGAGTTTGTTTTACAGACGGATGCCTCTGATGTAGGGCTTGGAGCAGTGCTTTCCCAGGAAAGTCAAAGTGAAGAGCACCCAATACTATACCTGAGCCGGAAACTTCAACCTAGAGAAAAGAACTATTCAACAATCTCTGCGTTTTTCTAATGATAATAAATGTCAGATTTATTAAATGTTGTCCTATGTAACTACAATGTGGCGGAGGCAGGTATTGGCCTAGTAATATGATTGGTTAATGT